>NC_066839.1:14158081-14458081 GCF_001640805.2 Lates calcarifer
CCAAACCTCTATCTCTATCTGTGGCCTCATCCCCCTTTCTATTATTTTCTCTCTCTCTGCTCTCTCTCTATGTTGCTCTGTCTGTGTTATTTCACACCAATATCATCAGTCACAGTGCATCTCCCTACATTGTTTTGCTGTGATTTCCCATGGGTGTTAGATGAGGCCTTAACCCATAATGCCTAAAGCACTTTTCTCCTATTAGATTGGTTGGGGGTGTTGGGGAATTGTTTGCGTGTGTATGTGTGTGTGTGTGTGCGTGCTTATGTGCTGTGGGGTGGGTGGTGCGTAGAAATGAGATCTAGATCCTAACCCTGACCTTAGCCACACCAAACCCATTACCAATTCTAAGTAGATGCCTCAACATAGCCATTTTAACCCATCTGATCTTTCAGGTTGGTGGGCCAATTACTGTGCTTCTGATGGTGCCCCAGGTGGGATCCACAACTGCATGAAGTAGTGGGGTGGCTAATTCAAGCTTTCGATGGGTTAATTGGCTTTTTGTAAACCCTGAAGCCACACCTCATGCAATAAATCAGACCTCTAGTAAATCTGGGCTGGTGGTTAACAATAGATCAAATGACTATGTGTAATGGGAAGAGTGTTATTTGTACTGGGAATTATCTCCTCAGCTCTACAGAGCATTTCATTGTCTTCCAGCTTGCTGTTTTGGTTTTACGCTTCGCAAAATTACTATTTTCGCTGAATCTCACAGCTCTCATCAACCTTGTTTCCACCCGAAACAGGCAGCTCTAAAAAAAAAAAAACAAAAAAAAAAACACCACTGGACTGAAATGTAGCCAGGCGGCCATGTTCCCAGACCTCAGCAATTATTTTAGTGAGTGAAACCTTGGTATTATAACCAATACCAATGATGGTTAAAACTACAAAAAAGGCCCAAGTCGTAACAAATCAGAATTATCCTTTAATGTTTCAATCAAAGGACCTTCTTCAGACTCTTTTTCCTTAGTTCTGGGGAAGCTCATTAAGCCAAAAAGTACACATTAAACAGGTTTAATAGGATAGGCACTTTAGCAGTTTCCTCTAGTATGTACAATAAAAACAAACATGACTTCTATCACAGCCGCCCCCCGCCCCCTCCCCACAACAAGTTTGATTGTGGCACTCAAGTCAATCAAATCCATTATCTACTGTGGCATACAGTCAATCTCTGCTCAATCAGCTTGTTCCATTTGAACAAGTAAAAACCAACTCTTGTCGTTGTTCACTATACAGTAACAATGAATAATCAAAACGAATCACTAGCAATAATAGCTCAGGGCTCAAAAGATAAAATTGGCTGGTAGGAATGTCCCACTAGAGACATGTTGATGAAAAAAGGCAATTTCATGCCATGATTTCGACAAATGCATCCATTGATCAAACACAGTCAGAGTTGATGCATTAACTCAGTGAATCGGGATGGAGGTTTTAACTAGAACGTCTATGATTAAATGTGTGGGATCCTCTCATTCATCGTCTCAATCGGCGGTGAATGAATACTGAGGGGAGTAAAATTAAGTGACTATTAGCATTCAAACTGGCCCCGGCAATTTGTTTTTTTTTTTTTAACTTTCTTCGGGGATGAACTGGGTGGTTTGCAGTTTGATTTACTGTCATATTTCTTCCTCTATTTATCCTGCAGTAAAAAGCTCGCTGTGCACTGACAACAGGGACTATTGATGTTGATATGAAGTTGATACAAAAAAGACATATTAGATATTTTTTCTGGTAGATAAGCCACACTATCATCTTAAGAGGTTTTATGGCTCTAACTTTCTCTGTTTCTACTTCTTATTTTTCCCTTGTCCCCCCTTCCCCTCCTCTCTCCTCTCCCTCTTCTCTTGAAAGCGACACTGATTCACATGTGGCTTCATGTCATCTTCTATAGCTCCTATCATACCTTCGCCTGTCTAAACCTCTCTGTCTCTCTGTCCGCCCCTGATGCCTCACTTCTCTATCCCCAATCTTTCAGTCTTCTTTAGTTTCTCCCCCTTTCTCTTCTCACCATCTTTCATTTTTATCTCTCGTTCTACCACTTTCCCTGCGGCCACTCCTTTCTCCCTCCCTCCCTCCCTCTCTCTCTCTCTGTGTCGCGGCTCCATTGTGTGTTTGCAGAGTGAGATTAGACACCAGAACGGATGTGGGATTCGAAATGGCACTGTTTTGAGACTGTCTGGATTTGGGTGTGCGGTCCCCCATGTCTCCTTGTGACTGATGTAATGAATGACAGGTTCAAGCACAAACACGCACACTTACAGACGCTCATTTTCACACATACAGTATGCAAAAATGCATGTGGGATAACCCTCCCACACAGCATCCCACCAACTCAGTAAATGACTGACAGCTGAGCGCACCATATGAGTATATCTATGTGTCTGTATCTGTGTGTCATCTGACGCCCAGAGGGTGGCTGCATCTTTTATATGACACAGTGGACTACTGACAGTTTGCTGTCTAAGACTGTGTGTGAGAGTTGATGTGAATATGCAAGTGTGTGTGTGCCAATGTGTGTGTGTGTTTGCATCTTGGTGACAGTTCTCTCTCCACAGGCTCCTCTCCAAATCTGTCAGGGATGCCACATCAGAAATCTTTTTTAAAGATTAATTTTATGGCATTGCTGCTATATTAGATAGTGCAGTAGCGAGTGACAGGAAGGATGGGAGTGTGACAGACTGATATGTGTGTATGAATCTTGGGCTTAAACTCAAATTACTGTCAAGACAGGATGTACACCTTATCTTGCCTCTGGGGCTCTACAGGGGCCTTATGGAAGCCAAAGATACACATTTGATAGAAAGTTCTATCAAACACAAACAACTGAAAAGGCAAACATGTCGCAACAAGACTGGTGTTAAAGGAATTTATCAAGCAGTTGTTTAGAAGAAAACTGAATAATTCGATTCGATTTTTGCCTAACTTAGAGTAGCAAGGTGGTTAAAGCTTCACAAACATTGAATTGCATTTTTTTTTTTTTTACTTTATATCATCATAAAATATATAAATAAAAGTTCTTTTTAGTGCTAGTAACATCACATTAGCCATAGTAATGGCTGAGGTATGCTTGAGACAAGCAAGGTCACACAACATATCATGTCAACATCCGAACACAGCTGCTTCGTGGCGTGGTGAAATGTCCTCTCGTGACCTCTCACAGCTAAGTGAGTAGCTGTGTAAGAATGAAAAAAAAAAGTGCTTAAGGGAGAAGTTCAATCCAGCCCACTTTTACTCCTCCATACACCTGGCTGGTCTCTGCCTGAAGTGGGCGTGCTTGTTGGATTGTCAGTTTCAGGAAGTGACAAAGATTTTCAGACACAGGCAGAATGGGTTTCACATGCTCTTAACGTGTTTGTCACATCTCACAAGCATTTCAGTGCAATTCATTCCCGTACACTTGACACATAATTTTGGTCTTTATAACTTGTAATTTTACACACAAATAACTGAGTGTCAAATGCTGTTTTCATGGTCATTCATTTTCTGCAATCACACAATCACACAATACAATGTGATGAATTTCATGAATGTGAAAATCACATTTGTGTTAGTGATGATGATTTATGCATGGCCTCAATTTCAATCTACTGCTCTGACTGTCAAGTGTCTGTTATAGAGAAAGCAGTGAATCAGCAAATGAGGGAGATAGCATTACAGTATGTTAATAATTATGGAAAGTCTAAACATCTGTATGTCCATGTCAAATGAGCAAACGCAGATGATGAGAACAACTGCTGATTGCTGAAATGGACCTTGAGTTGAGGTTGTTTTGTCGACTGCTGTTTTTAATCTCAAGAACAAACTCAAGCTCAAAATAATGGAATGAATTTAAACTTTGAGTTACAGCCCTACTGTATGCGTGGGACAATGTCAGTGACTCATCTCTGACATGCAACATGCTCCTCACGATGTCCTGTTAACTCAGTGTCACGATGTCTCATCGAACACACTTTACCCTTATCTCAACCGCCCGTCCATCTGCCCGCCTCACTTCTGGACTTCATACTGCGCTGACAAACTCTGACGCATTTCTCCTCCTCGCTGTCTCTCCCCATCTTTCCTGCTCACTGTCTCGAGTTTACTTTTTCTTATCAAGAAGAAATATCACAGGTGTTTGGCAAACTTTTACAGCCCTAATCTTTCTGGCCTTCCTGTCGCGGTGCTACAAAACAACAGGAATATTTGCAGTTCACCTGCTGAACGTCAAATAGCCTGTGAAGAGTGTTCTGCACACTTAAACTAATGCACTGTATTACACACATGTCTGCCACCATGCATTGAATTGGATAGATATGTTGTCTTTGACTGCGAAATATTCAGTTCTTTCATGCAATGGAA
Organism: Lates calcarifer; assembly: GCF_001640805.2. Classification (NCBI taxonomy): domain Eukaryota; kingdom Metazoa; phylum Chordata; class Actinopteri; family Centropomidae; genus Lates; species Lates calcarifer. Next base: position 14,162,420 of record NC_066839.1, read on the forward strand.
ATGTTATTACATTGATTTATAATGTGAGCCCAGGCCTAAGTATCCACTTACCTCCCTGACAGTCTGATCATTGTTCTAATAATCCTACACTGCTGGCACTGGGAATGCACAATCTGGATATTAGGTCTATTCATGGATAAAACAGGGTGTTAGCACTGGAAAATTACATCAAAGCTGCAGTACCAATCCAAGAGTCACTGATAACATGGTATAAATCTAAGCGAGGGTGATTCTCTGCCTCTTTCACACACAGAAAGATGTCAGATCTCTGTAATGAAGAAAAATGGAGACTGTCACTATCACTCTTGTCCTGTGACCCCAAAGTAATGGCCGGAGTGTATAAAGTAATGTATTAAATTGGCACACAGTACTGGCCAATACATAAAGCCCTGCACCATGAATTCCTATTGACCATAAATAGCTGTGCCTTCTTGACAGGGACACATTTCCTCAAGTCTTGACACTGGTAGTATAGAGGAAGCGAGTGAATGAAAAGGAGGCGAGAAGGTGAAGAGGAGCAAGACGGATGGCACTTTGCAAAACAACATGAAAAAGACTTGATTATAGGGTGAGCAGAGGGAGAGGAGGGATGAATTACATGGAGATGAAGAGAGCGAGGCACAGGAGGTGGGAGGGAGAGGGGCCAGAAAAGAGGGAGAGACGGCATCAGAAAGCAATAGAGAGGGAGATTGAGAGATTTTCATTTCTATCACAGTATCCTTGAAGCACAGAGAACACCATCATTACCCTTATACTAACGAGTTATTCTGATCCAGTGTGCAAGATACACAAAAAAGAGGTGAGGCTAAGCGGAGAAAACATGTCACCATGGTGCATGCTCATCTCGCTCTTTGATACCTATATAAACCATGTATTTTTGATCCTCTGTGACCCAAATCTAAACCAACAGCGTCTATTTTTGCTGGGCTATCATGGCATTAGATTTTGACTCTCTGATTTTCACAGTACAGTGTTAATTTGACACCAGATTTTGATTTTGTCAATAAGTCTTAGTCACACTTTAGTCATTTAGTTTCATGTATTTTTTGTGTTTGTTAATAAATAAAGTCCGACGGTTGTCAGGTGTTCTTGTTTATTGCTATTTTTTTTAGTTTAGTTTAGTTAATCTAAAGTACTATCTGCTGTATGGCTTTAGCTTGAGACAAGTAGCTAAAAAGTCAAGACAAAATTAGCACAGTAATATTCCTTTGGCAAACATTTGGAGGAAGATTTGGTTGGTTGACAGCCAACATTAATTCAGCACCTGCTGCTACTGACAGTAAACATGAATGTTAGTTAAAATTTTCCATCTGGATCCACAGCCCTGGATAATGCAACGTTATCTTACGTTTGTAAAACTAAATGTTAGCATGCTGGCTACACTTTTTTTGTGATTTGTACTTTTTATTTTATTTTTTGTCTCTTTTTGTCACATTTTGAGAGGGATTGTGGATGCATATTGGCCTGTTACATTTTTCCTTTCAAGAACTGGTTACGTCGGCTAACATCACTGGAATAAACTGCTGCTTATCAGCACAACAGGTCATGTTAATTGATTTAGTTTTAGTCTTGTTTTTGTTGTGAAAAAAGGCTGTCAGTTAATAGTTCCCATCATAATTTTCACTGTTGAAATGAATGCTGCAATTGTAAAATGGTGCTCTTTATTATACTAATGAAAACGAAGAAATATACTGTATCAACAGCAGCATATCCACCTTTTTGATTTGACACTGTGCAGCAGAGCATAGATCTGGTTTTGTCGTAGTTTGGGGAGTTTTGTTGTTTTCATGGCAACAACCATAGCCATACTTGTTTTACATGTGGTCCAGTGTAATAATAGCCCTCAGGTCAGTAAACAAGCCCTGGAACGGTAGGTGATGGATTCGTATCTCATACAACAGCTGGTGAATCTAGGGAGGTGGGCGGGGGGAGGGGGGGAGGAGCGGGCATTTGTGCTCCCCTCTCCCTCAGTAACTGGGTCAAGGTTGATATGCCCTTGAGCGAGGCGCTCGCAAACTGTTCCGGTCATAAAAACAAGCTGTTCAGCGTCTGGTTTAAGCGTGCTTCTCTCTGATTGGTCAGCGGGTAATTGATAAAGGTTTCAGCTAATTAAGAGGCTGCTTCACCCTCGTTAGGAACCAGATGTGTTGATTTTGGTGAGGAAAGCCGAACCCTCTAAAAAAGGCTTTTTGTAATGAAATGAAGAGAAATATTAGACTCATATAGTTTTATAATCGAATATAAATTCTCAATGTGGGGATCTAATTAATCTCATTCTATTTAATTACCCTTTGACCCATTATTATGCTACTTTTCCAGATGTTCCTGACTTGCTCTGTAGCCTTCTAAAATGGCAGACAGGCTTGTATTTTCAGTGTGATAGAGACAAAACCCACGCAGTGCTTCCCAGCTGTAGTGACTGTTAAAACTAAGCCTCGGGGCAGTGAACGGTATAAATATCATTAAAATCAGAGATCAATGAAAGTGCAGGTGTCTAGACAGAAGATGGAGGGATTTCATACAACTGTTGACTCACTGTAAAACTTATGGCCATAATTTGGATGGCAACAAAACTTAACAAGGCTCACAGTGTATGAGTGTGTGTGCGCACGACAAGCAGACAGACAGGGGGATGAGTGAAAGGAACAGAAAGCAAGTAGCAGAGGAAAAAGGAAAACTAGCTGAGGATAATGCGCCAATTACGCTTCAGTCCAAACTAACAGTAATTAAGATTGAAAGGCAGGGAATATCAATAAGATGAGGATTGGGAGAGATGATATGTGGTGCTGTAACTGCAATTTTATGTGATTTATCAAATGGATAGCAGACATGTTATATAACTGTCCAATAGAACAAGAAATTTACAGCAAATTGTGTTGGGAAAGCTACAATTTTTTTCAACACCACACCACGGAGTGTAATCAGCCACAATCAGCACTCCCGTCAACTGATTTCTTCTGTTTATGGAAGCGTTGATTGGCCCTAATTAATTTTCCAAGTTGATAATCTGTATTTAAAATCGACAAATTTTACTACAGAGGCTAAAGTTTTGCAGAGACTTCAACAAACTCAGCTTTTATGTCTCACAACACCAATGCAGAGGACTGACATACTTTCATAAATCATCACAAATGAGATGGTGGGAATTCACACTAAGCCACTTCAATGTAACTTAGGTGCATCATGCAGGTATCTAGTGGCAAGAAAAGCATAAAACTTAAACCACCTAGGGATTTGTTTTCACATTCATGCCAGATGTTGAAAAGGTGTAAATGAACTTGTCTTTCGAAGCTGCGTACTTAATCCTTTCTCCTCTCGAGTGTAACAGCATCAGTAAGTGGTCTGTGGAAGTAGCCACTGACAGGGTCTCGCCCCCCTGATTATGGCAGCTGAAGTTACACCAAAATTACACTGAAATTATGTGACCCTTCCTGTCAGGAGAGACAGGAGGGAAAGTCATTCCAGAGATTTCGGCACTTGCGGTCAAAGGAGGGACATCGCTCCACAGTCTTCTATGCAGAAAGGTGTGTTTGAGTGTGAGATACACAAACACACCAGTGACGCTAAGCGCATCAAAAAGACAAGACTAGTTTCATAGAGCAGTGATCTGTATAGGCAAGGAAGCGGTGTGACTGAGAGCACGTGAAGACAAAAGCAATTTTTCTCTTGACACATAAAAACAAACAGCTTCAAGTGTGTCACCACCCTCCTCTGGACTGGAGGAGGGTGTATCCAGATCTGCACCGTGCATGCATGGAAGAACCTACACGAATGTAATAGGATTTGTGATCTGGCTAAAGAGGACACAAATTTGAAATGGAAAATGTACATCTCAAAAAATTGGTCACCAAAATACAATTTTAAAGGCTAAAACAGCTGGCCACTGTAGTTTTTAACAAAAACTTTTCAAATGGGAGTGAATAATGCATTTTGGGGGGGGACTATTTTCAGCTGCGGATTGATACACATTAGCCACGCTAACAAGTATTTAAGGCAGCAGGATAGTGCTCAAAATAAACTATAGTTCCCATATTCATATATAATGATGGGACATGTCATGGCTCATTGGAGTTTATAAGAACAACAAAAAAACCTTACAGGCACAGAGCACAGGCTATACTTGTTAGTGGGATTATTCATTGCTGGTTTGGTCTTTTCAAGGGATTTGTAGACTTCTAGGAAAATATAGAATCTGCATCTCCGTTTTTATATGTGACATTTGAAATGCAAGCGTAAACGGAGGCCTTAAGGATGATACATGCTACCTCCAGAAATCCTGCCAGTGGTTGTTACTTTGGACATGCACAGCAGAAGACTTGACAAGGATGCAGAAATAGTACAAGAAAATGTTTCCTTACTCTGGACAGATCTCCAACCTCCAGGTAAAAACAGATGATGAAAACATTCCAGGTCATCCACACTACAAGCCAGGCTGCATACTGCCGAGAGACACAGAGAAAGAGAGAGAGAGCAAAGTGAGAGGCAGATAAGATTTGACAGGCCTTTGCTGGAGAATTAAAAAAGCATGTTCATGTCTTGCATTCGAAGCGAGCGAGACGGAGAGAAAAGACAGAGGGAGGCTTCACTTTTGATGTTGTTAAGATGTAGAGAAACAAAAACAATGGCAAAGAGAGCAACCAATCACCTGAATCAAACCAGACAGGGGGAGAAAATGGATAGCAGAAGCACAAGTGTCTATGTGTGTAAAGAGGCAGGAAAGAATGAATGAATGATGGAAGGAAGGGAGGCAGAATTTATAAGCTTATATCAAACTTTCATTCCCTTTCATTATCTGAATCTTCTCACTAAATATTCAGTGTGTGTGTGTGTGTGTGTGTGTGTGTGTGTCTGTGCACGTGAAGGTCTCTGGCAGGGGTCGATGGGCTGCGGGGAGCCCTGCAGCCGCAATGGGAATCTCTGAAAGTTTTCTGAAATATAAATAATTTTATCGACAGCTGCCAGAGACAGAAAAGAGAAACACATTATACTTGGCAAGATATTCCTACTCCCACTCCATATCACTTCTCTAACCTTTTATTTACTATATACATAATATATTCAAATTGACGTCTTCTGTCTTCCTTCAAACTTGGATCTACCAACTCAATAATTGATGAAAACTGAGTCATATTTATTGTTATATATGAACTGCTTTAGGTATGAATGAAATGTTTTCAACATAAGAGAGAGGATAAGTTGTTAAGCTGTTACACATTATATCTAACATTGCTCTCAGAGCAGTTTAATACATGATATGACACAGTTTTCATGAATGGAGCTGCTATGAAATCTATAAATTACAAACTAAATTCCAGTGAGACAGAAAAGAAGCTGCTGCTAAATTTGGAGCAAAGGATATGTAAAATGGCTGTTTTCAAAGAGCAAGCGTGTGTGTGTGTGTGTGTGTGTGTGTGTATGTGTGTTAAACCCACCCCAGTGACATATCTCGGCCTGAACTGAATCGTGCCAAACAGGCCAAGGATGACGACGATGATGTGGAGGAAGTTGGTCAGGATGGGAGCCCACTGGTAGCCCAGGAAATCTATCACCTGACGCTCCAACACACTGACCTGAGAGGAGGACAGGAGGACAGGAGAGAGGGCATTAGCGACAAAAAAAATCAACAAATAGTGTTTTCTGTGAAATATTTGACAGTTGTGGGTTGTCACTGAAAAAAAACACACCAGCATTTATATAAAGCAGGATAATCTAACTCAACATGTGATGGTTTTAGTGAGAATCTGCTGCTGTTCTTTCTCGTATTTGATGGTTACCTGTATATTTCTAAAATATGGATTGACGGTCGGACAAAAACAAACCATTTGAGGAGGTCACTGCACTTGATGACATGATCAAATGAAATTTGATGAGAACAAGGTAGTGAAGACAAATTAAGCACATATCGTTATCTTTAAATAAACCACTCAATTAAGTGAAGTACATGAGACCACTAGAATTTCTCCAACTCTGTTCACAACAAATTCAAATTATATCATACTGAGCCAAATCTGATGGACAAGTCTGTTCCATAACAATGGCCTTGCTTAAGGGTACGTGAGGTTAAAGAGGATGTATTTACAATTAGTGCTTTAATCATAATGAAGTAAACTGTAACCAGTTATCTGTGCATTTGTGTTAGGTTCCCAAGACTGTGTGTGTGTGTGTGTGTGTGTGTGAGTTTATTATCATTCAGTCAGTGGAGCTTCATGCTGAGATAGTTAATGAAGTCAGCACAGCGTATGATATGGCACTGCTAAATATATTAACACACACATGTACAGAGTGAGAGAGGGATAGGGGTAGAGACAGAGAGAGACAAAGAGAAAGCAAGAGACAAAGAAAAGGGGAAATTAATATAGAAAGAAAGAAAAGAGAGAGAAAGTCAAGGATACATGTACTGTTGTACACTATCAGCTAGAAGTGGTTTAAAGACCAACAGCTTACATCTCAAATCAAGGGCTTCATTTTCTGTTCCCCCACCCCTACACACACCACACACACACACACACACACACACACTTCTAGATGGCTGAGTTTAGGGTGCCCTAATGTGAGACCATATGGCAACACTACAGCCCTTCGCAGCCAGATAGCAGGTACACAGACACGGGCACACACATAGAGACACAAACTGACTAACACACACATAAACTGCAACCTTGTATAAATGACACCTATCCAACATTGGTTTTTAAATATGAGAATGTTTATTGGAAGTGAGATTTACAAGAGGCAGGAGGCTGTATGAAAGAGTGTGTGATGTGCCGACATATGTGCATCCACCCGTGTATGTGTGTGTGTGTGTCTCCATGTCAGGGCAGGTCTGCTGTGCTTGCACTTGACAGCACCTGCTGTTATTGGACACACTGGGCTCAGCTGGCACCACAATGTGTGTGTGTGTGTGTGTGAGAGTGTGTGAGAGAGAGAGAGACATTGTGTTTCTTTGTCTTTGACAGGCTCCATCTCTGTGTGTATATGTGTGTGTTTCTTTGTGTATCAGCTTCATTTTATTATGTAAAAGTGTGTCCTCCCATTGACAATTATATAGTGCTGCAATTGTGCCTCTCTCACAAACGCACACATACACATACAGAGGCCATTATAAGGAGTCAGAGGCCTCCCAGCCCATTACTGAGGCCCCTGGGGGCCCCTCTTTCATCACCAATAATATAAACAGTCTTCACTCCAGCTGGGACACACACAAGCACTCCTCCCCAAAAAACACACAATAAATCACACTAGCACAATTGGAGGAGAGAAAATTTGATAGGAAGAATAAAGGATTTGTTTGTACACTAAAGGCAACAACCATTGATTTCTCTTGGTTATAACAACACACACCCTTAATGGTCAGACAGCAAAAACTCATATTTTTTAGTTAGTGTTCATTGTTCTAACCTGGGTTAATATGGGAGCCAATAAAGAGCAATATTCAAAACCAGACCATCTGTTCTTTCACACCACCATCAGCTTTTGATGTGAAACACTCATTACATGGCTCAGCTGCAAAACAACTAACTTCAGCTGCCTCAGTACATCACTCTTTGTAATTAAGTCACTGAGTGCTCCTGACATACAAAAGACAAAGCATGCATAAGCCCCCACTGCCATAATCCCAGCTTCCTTTGCATGTGTCAAATGACAGAAGCTTTGAGGAAGGTGTGAAATCGCCCTGCCTTTCAGCGGCGATGACTCTCAAGGGGTGGAGAGATGCGCGCAGAGCACGGTCGCTAGCAGCAGCTATGTTAGCAGATATGGCAGTTTTGTGATATGTGCAGCAGATGAAAGCTTCAGTGCTGTACAGGTGGAGCTTCAAGCTGGCTAGCCGGGTCCTTTGGGATCTGCTGCGACAGGCTTTGATGCTGCAGACAGAGATGTTCATTTCAGTTCTGTTGCTTAAAGCACAAGGGCAGAGGCATGTTCACATTCAGCTATAGTCTACCTTGGTATATACTGTACAATGCATCCACCTGTGGACACAGCTCATCACTCATAATATGCGCTGATTTTCCATAGTTGTGCATCATAAAGGTGATAAGGCTGGACAGTAAACACAAAAAACTAATACTGAAGTTCACCATGAAAGTCTGAATACATGCACTATACAGTATGGATCTGTGTGAGTGTGTGTGCGCTACAAGAAACACAGAAAACAAGTTGGTATGCAGCCTTCTGTCAATCTGTCTAATGCCAGCACAGAATCCCTCAGGGACTGAGAATGTTTATTCCTCCTACTGCTTTGTAAGCATAGACTGATGCTCATGCTCTTGTTAGCATGAGTTTCCCAAATGCAGCAGTTATCTGAGAGACTGACTAAAGACATATAGTGCATCCATCTCTGTCCAGTTGTCCACTCTCACAGCCTCAACCCCCATGTAATGTGGCCAGTTAGGTGGTCTAGTTTTGTAGTGGCACTGAAAAATAATTCTGCACTTCATTCAAAGTAGCAATAATCTGCTTGTCACCACTGGTTTTGGCTAGTGCTGAATAATTAATTGCTTTTATGTAAAAAGTACAATTTTCTAATTTCAAGAGCTGCGATTTTATTTACATAATTAACAGTGTCTTAACAAGCTGTTGGAGGTGAGAGGTTTAGTCGGCAACAGTTTTTCAGCAGCTGCAATGACACCGTCACTTGCGAATTTACCCAGCTGTTGCTAATTAAGGCTGATTCTGCAAGTTGACAAAAATGAGACTCTCAGCTGTTGTGTGGTTAAAATTCTCTCTGAATGCTGCAGTATTACTTTTTTGACAGTATTACTTCTTTGCTGTTGAGAAGGTCTCACTTCACGTCAGTTTCAGATAGCTACCTAGCGGGGACCTCAGCAGTCGTCAAATGTTAATGACAGACATGGACATAGTTGTCAAAATCTCCCAAAAACTTTTAAGCACTTTGTATTGTTTTAAACTTCTCATCTTAAAAGCTCTGAATAAAGCCCCCCAGAGTTCAGGGCTATGTTTGGAAATATTTCGGAATTAGGACAAGTGATGTTAAGCAAGTACGAACCATATGCAAAGAGTGCATGAGACCTGTGTCCAATGAATGGTTAAACATGTTAAACAAAGGTTTGTGCTGCCCTAGTTTTGGCTAGATTGTATGATTTCACTGGCAAGGATTAGAAATATGTTTAACTAAAAAGTATCATCTTTTACCTCATATAATAGTGTTTCTGTTTGCAGATTTTGATAGTTTCAAGCCAGTTTCACCTCTAACCACACCCACCAGTGATGTCACCATGTACTGACACACCCCAAAGTACACGTCCACATCGCTACATCAAGGCAGGAGGGTAAAGCAATGCATAGCAGCAAAAACAAGATTTTCAATGAGTGAAATGAGTAAATTGCTCTTTAAAAATGCAAAGAGAGACATAAATTGGTCATTTATGGTGAAAAAACGAAACAAAAAAATTATTGTGCATGTGCATTTGCCTTTCTATACACCTGGAGCAAACCCATTCTGCCACAGGCACACAAAGGCACACACACCGCAGACATGCTGCTTAAGTGATAAAGAAAGAGACTCACGCTCAAACACTTAGGGAATAGATTGACAGCAGGGAGATGAGGATGATGAAAGGGACAGTGGCAGAGAGGCAAAGGAGAAAATCTTCAGTAAGTTTGGAAAAGATTTGGTCTATTTGATAATGAAAGATAGAATGATAGAAATATCAAAAAATTATGATTGCCTCAGACAGAGAGACAGCTGCACTGTGTGACCATTATGAGACACTGCAGAGCGATAAAAGTGTCTTTTATCTTCAACAGAAGAAGAGGACAGAGAAGGGGGAGAGAGAATGAGACGGTGAGGGACAGACAGAGACAGGCCAAGAGATCTGATGAGAGGGCCTGAAGGGATGGAGAGGTGATTAGGATCTGACTGTTGCTCAGGAAAGAGAAGAAGATGACAGTGAGGCAGTAGGTGAGAAAATGTCTCATCTTATGTCCCTCTGTCACTCCACTCCTCCCTCCTTACCTTCTTCCCTCTCCCATCCACTCTGCTAATCTTCTCTCATCTTCTCATTTCCTCCCTACCTCTTTCTTCCTCCTCTCATGCTCTCCTTCCTCTTCTTCCTCTCCTACATATTTAATATGCATTCATCTGTTACCAGATCTGTTGTGTCATAAAACAGCAAATTACCTCATCTGCCTCCTCTCTCTTTTCTTCCATCTCTTTCCTCTATTACTGCACTACCTTCCCCCCTTGCCTGTCTCTCTGTTCCTCCCCTTCCTCTCAGTCTCCATTGTCTCCATCTCCACCTTCTGCCTTCTCCCCATGCGGCGTTTCCCTCTCTGCTTCCCCTTCCTTCCCCTCCCTCGACTCTGCTGGCCCTTTAGCTCTCTCTCCCTCTCTCTCTTTCTTGCTGGTCTCCTACCTTCCTCAATCTCCTCCTTCGCTCCCTCGTTCCCTCTGCGCTTTGGCTGAGAGTTTTTCGCTTGGTTCTGTGACCTTTAAAAAACTGCTGATCAAATTCTGCTGCTCATCCCATTATAGACGACAGAGAGGGAGGGAAGAGGGGGGAGAGGAAGGGGGTGAAGGGAAGGAGCTGAGGTCAGTCGGGGTAGGGTGAGACGGATAGTGAGAAGAAGCTGGAGGAAGAGATGGTGGAGGAGAGGAGGTATGGAAAGCAGCAGGGATGGAGCAGAGAGAAAAACAAGCAGAGGAAGCGAGAAAACGTCCAACAAACACTTTATGAGTCAGACAGGGAGCATCACGACTGAGTAGCAACATCCAAGCAAATCAGACACACATCGAGGTAAATATATACCCTTTTTTCCCTCCTTGGCTTTCAATCTGAAACCATAATTTTTTTCTGTCTCTGTAATCATCATAAACTTTATTCTCCTAATAAAACTTCGAAGCAATCGTGGTTTACTGTTAACTTAATTAAGGCCGCCTGCCTGCGCAGTATCCCACTGTGTACAGCAAAAGCAATCTCCTATCGATTCGGTTCACACAACGATCAATTCATCTCCATTGGAGGCTATTAGGGACCATTTGTGGCTACTTAGGGCTCGGAGAGAGAGGAAAAGACGGCAGGGAAGATGGGCTGAGCGAAGCAAGAGGGGCAAAGATAAAAGGATGTAGGGAAAAGAGAAAAGGGAGAGGGAGAGTGGAAGGAGTGGGAGCAAATGGTGAGGAAGGAAAGGAAGAGATAGAAGAGGGGTGGAGATGGAGAGAGACAATGATGATAAAAGGTGAAAATCTCTCCATTAAATATCCAATCCCCCCCCCCCCCCATTCAGGCCCGCTCACTGTCATCACAACTATTCAATCATATCTGTAATAGTCATAATGTCCTTAGTCACTCAGCTATAGATAGACTGCACCCAACTCCAACTGAGAGTTCCACTTAAATTAACATTACAGGCTGGTCATTAGGCTGGTATACCTCTGGCTGTGGTCATAAACCTTGTAACAGTGCTTTCATGGGAATAGGTGCTGGTATAATACCTGTGACTCATACAGCTGACGTGTTACCTTTGCATGAGTTGGCTGAACTTTCCAGAGAGTTGTGTTAAGCTCCCTCTGAGCCCTGTGGTGCACCTTTCAAATTTTCTTGATCTTAAGGGCTCTCTAGGCTGGTGAAGGGGATTATCAAGATACTTTGGGAGATACGGCTTAATATTTTGTTCTGCACTAGCATTTCATCATATGGCTCTACAGCTTAACATGCTGAGGTGAGGCTAAAAAAAAACAACAACAAAAAAAAAAAACACCAGGGTTCAACTAATATGAAACCTGACTCTGGGAACGTATTAATGTTTCATGACTGGAACTGAAATTTGTGTCAGAATCTATAAATTTCCACACCCACCAAAAACACTTGCAGAAGAACTTTATTTTGACTGGAAAAAAGTCAATGTCTTAAGTTTGAACAGCTGAGATGCCCACAGTGTCTTCAGATGGTTAGACCTAAGGTGAGAGACTTTAAAGGCACAGTCTCCTTTAGTTGGGGGCCTGCAGTGAGGAGCAAGCCACAAGCCTTGATCAGAGGACCATAGAGATTTGCTGGTGAAAGGCTGAAGAAGATTTCTAATCATAGGCAGAGCTCAAAAAATGATCACAAGAAGCTTGAATTGCATTCTAAATTTGATGGGAGACCAATGTAGAGAGATCAAGAACCAAGATGTTTAAGTGCCAGGTTATGCTTGAAAAGAATGAGTTTGTACAAAAGTCCTCGTAGCTGTTTCGAACAGCCACACCAGTGGACCTGCTAAAAATCTCAAAATATGGCAAAAAGTTTTTGTGTTTAGCTGAGGTGGAAAAGTTGGCATATCAAGAAAGGGAAAATGCAAGAAAAAGCAACGCAAACAGATTTGATAAATCATGATGTAATGCATGTGACCCAGACCCAAACATCAGGTCTATGTGAAGTGAGACTATATCATTGCTTAAATGAAAACATCAAACAAACATAAATGCTAAATTTCGATCATGCTTCCTACATTGTTTGTGATGTGTGTTTTACAGAATTTAATGAAAACCTGCGAAAGAAAATGCAACTCAGTCTTTTCTGTCACAGTGTGAAACACACATACGTAACAGATCGTCATGTCAAAAATGAGAAAGAAAGAGCTTGCTTTCATTCTTACCTCCACACAGCTGGTGTTATCACTGTGTAGAGAGGGTGTGAATGACACATTGATGCAGAGTTTTTGGTTAGGGGGTTTCTGAATCACCCAACAAACAATGAGCCAACATATTCAGTATTCTTTAGCTGGGATGATCAAAGCTGACACCTAGGAACCAATCAAACCTGCAGCTTTCCTTTGGGCTATATCATGGCAGGCAAGATCTGCTGTTGGATTTGGCACCTTATCTTTTCATGGTTCACACCACCTTCTAGGAAATTAACTTATTGTTGTTATCATGCAGAACTCTCTCATTCTATTTCCCCCCATTACAAAGTACCAAAGTTTCTATTCATAACTTATGTTGTAATGATTTTCTCTGATGGTCTTAGACTGAAACATCATATATTAAATAGATCAAAGGAGTACTAGAAACAAAAGGAGACATGATGTGGGAAATGGTAACAATGATGATCAGGTCATGAATTTTCACAAAATTAAAAATATCACTCTAAATAACTGAACTGATTAGCTCAAGAGGCCAAAAGTCGCGTGGTACGTTTAACAATGATGTCGTAAAAACATGGGTTAAAATGTGAGGAAGGTGGAAACCAAAACCTCAGTCCGTTGGAAGAGGTTCAAGACCAGTGACTTCAGGCAGGTTCTGCACCAGAGTTCGAGTGGCACTGATCTGACCAAAAAGCTAAGGTAGTACTGTACAACTCCAGGCTTCAGATAAATCGAAGCTCAGTGTGAATGTACCAAGAAAACACCAATGAAATTCATACTTAGGAAATTATTTACACTCGATGGCCCTTTATGGCAAGTGCATCTAATACATCCATCATTTCAATGGCACAGAACACATTAAGGAGGCCCAATGTACAATCCAAAGAATTAACACTCTGTACAAGAATACAGAAGTCCATTGCAGCCTCTATGAGCTGTCAAGAAAGGCCATCAGTCACAATTATAGTATACTGCATGAGTGGCCAATATCTGATATCAAAAGTATGGGCCCAACAAATCAGTCTAACCCAACACTTGTCACCCCTCATAGATCCCTGTCCAGATTATACACATTTGGTTCATCTGTTTTGCACTGGTGTTGGCCCGTCATAATGTCAGCTTTATATATCTGGCTGCCATGGCTGTCAACAGATGGAAAGCGAAGATGGAGGCAGTGTTAGCCAGTTAGCAAAATCCTGTAAGTACCCTGATGTGTCATGTGGAACAACTGAGATGGATCAAGATGGCAGTGTGTTAATGAAAGCTGTGCTGTAGAAAACCAGTTGACGGCTGTCATTACGGTCACTCACCTCCATGATACAGCTCTAGACAGACTACTTGGAAACATGATGAGCAACTGCTGGCCCACAGGCAAAATCCAGTTTCTCGACTAATTTGCAATAATAAGTCCCAGCACCTGAACAAATTGTAACTACAGTTTGGGTCCCACAGATGTCCGACGTACTTAGATGGAGTGTCACCGGAGAGACAGACACATAAACCTTACGTAAATCTTATTTTTACTACCTAACCAGAAATGCTGAAGAGGGAATTCCCTTTCTCTTCTACTGTGTCTGCTTCTCTTCTCCTTGTCCTTTTGTTGTTGTTTTTTTTTTGGTTGTTCTCAGCTTGGAACTATACTGACAAAGTGCCTCAATGCTGGAATATACCCAGCTCTTTCTCACTTCAGACAAGTACTAGAGCATTATGGTGCCTCATGTTGAGAAGCTGTTTCAGCCCAGCAATCAAGATGAAGACGTTTCAAGGTGGACAACATGATCTCACCTATTAACTCAATGGTCTGTGCCGTGTTCGGACCATTGACTTAAAAGATGACGTTACCTGAGGTTTCATTTTACACTGAAACAACAACAACTATAACATTTGCATTCCTATTACTTTATGCTACTATGGATAAAAGTCATTAAAGAAATGATATTTCTTATGTGTTGCTGGTCATGGCTTGTTGAACACCACAGGGTTTGAGGGTCAACACACCTTCACTTTCCTCTGATAGTAAAGAAGGGTAAGACTTCTAGCAGAATAATCATAACTCATAACTATTTCTGACATTGCCATTAATACCAATAACACACCATTCCATTCTGCCAATGCTCCCTCTGTATTTGTCCCTCACCGCCTCTTCCCTCTGTCCCTCTCTCCCGCCAAGAGCACCATGGATCCATTTCACATCTCCTTGTGAATTAACTATCATGATTAATATTCCTAGGAAACATTTCTTTATGTAAACGTGGCATTTAAATGTCAGAAACACCGGCTAATCAGTTTGGTATTTCAACAGATCTTCCCTCTCTGTCTGTGACTGTCCACCCCTCTGTCTCTATCTATTTCTGCCGATGCTCTTTTGTTTTCTGTCAGCTGGTTGCTGCTCCCTTTGCCTGGAAACAACAATGAAAAGAGAAATCTGTTTTTGTAACTGTGTATCCTGGTACTGTCATTTGAATTTCTGGCTCTTTTTTCCTTCTTTTTTCTTTTACTGGGCATGAGTTGCATTTGGTTTTGATTGACATTAAAAAAAAAAAAAAAACAGTGGCACGAATGGAAAAAGCTCAGTCACCTTTGGATTTTGAATGGGAACGAGGAACAAAAGAAGTAACCGATGAGAGGATCTGAGGAGTCGGGATGCAGAATATGGACTGAGGAGAACAGAGATGTAGTCTGGTGCTAAACCACACAGATCCATAAAAACAAATCAGGGAAACTTAAAACCAATTCTGTATTTGACTGGTAACCAGGGGACATAAGGTCTCTCTTCTTGGTACCAGTGAAGAGTCCTCCTACTTCATTTTGAACCATCTGCAGGCAAGACAGGGAGGACTCACAGACTCCCACAAGATATTTGTCCCTGTACAACACTCACCATTTGGGATGGCCCACTGTGCTGTTAAGTGTATATTCTACTCAGACAGAGGTTGTTAGTTCATTTTATTTCAACACCTGCTGAATCGTTGGCAGGTTTTACACACCCTCAGTGTTGTGTTCAACCCACGTAACAGAAAGGAGGGGTGTCTAGCTAGTGTTAGCTGTCTCTCTTTCATGGGTCCACCTGCAGTGACGGCGAATGACCAATGTCAAAACTCACGGAAAAAGAGTACAGTAGTATGGTGAATTTCTGACATCAACACTTGCTAACCATGTAAGAAAAGAGCTACAGACATGTCCACAAACTATTGGCTGAAAGGCTGCAAATTCTTTACTACTGACAGTTATCTCCAATCTAATCCAAAATCTAACATTAACACTGATTAGGAGCTAAACACAGTATTGGGTTTTACTTGCTAACAAACTGCTACAAATATAGAACACAACAAAAGTAGCTAATTTAGGGTTTTACTTTAGTGTGACCGTGCCTAACCCAAGCAAGAATTGAGTGAGTTTTTCCTGTTCTTCCCAGCCTGCTGACCTGGCACAAATCAATGACTGTATATGGAAGACATGTCTCCACTTCCTTCCACTGTGAAAACAAAAGGCCAAAATATCCTGGATAACGCAGCTGTCAATGATGATGCTTCACCCACTTTTTATATCATCAAATAACTAACTGAAACCAAACTTACCAGTAAATCAAATACTTGAACATACATCAGCTTAGTTACAATTTTGGACCAGTTAATTTTTCTGTCACTGTCAGTCTAAACCAAAAATCCACATCCCACTGGAAAAAGTTAATGTAGGGGTCCCAACTAAAAAAACAAAACTTCAGTTTCTTCACACTGGTAAATACAAGTTTGACCAAAGAAGTATGTGAATCACCTTGGATATATGATTTCTTGGCAACAATTTTAAATTCAGCAGGTATCACGAGGGACTAAAAGTTCATTAATTCAATCAAATTAGCTCTAACTTGTCAAGGAAGATCCGAGTATAACCTCAAAGTGTGAAGCACAATTAATGACATGTCCCCATCCCAAAATACAGACACAGGGAGGGTTATTTATAGCATCTGAATGGTGCACACACAATGATACACCCACACGTGTTTACAATCTACACAAATCCAAATACACACAGTTAAGCACGCACAAAAAAACAAAGCCAGACAACACAGATACATTAGAAACACACGCACACACAGGGCTGGAGGACATTCTCTCTCTGCAGACTATCAATCAGACATCATTAGACTGCCTCAAACAAGAACATGTGTGTGTTTGAGTGTGTGCGACAATGTGTGTGTGTGTGTGTGTGTGTGTGTGTGTGTGTTGGACTGTGTCTCACTCTGTGCTGATACTGAGCTGAATGTGTCATTAGTAATAATTGTAGGTTGCAGCAGAAGCTCTTTACAGTTATTTAGCATGATTGACCAACTGATTATGATTAATATCATACACATCATCCAGAGAAATGCACCTGTCGTCTTCCCACTGCCTCTCTTTTTCCACCTCTTCCCTCCTTTCTTTCTCTTCCTCTATTTCTGTCTGGTCACCCTCTTTCTGATGCTCTGTCTCTGCCTTATTAATCAAACTATGCTGTAGCAAATTTAATATCTGTGATGGAAAGCTTGTCCATCTGTTTGTCTGCCTTTGAAAGCTTCCTCTATCTGTCTGTCAGATTGCCTTTTTTTGGTCTGTGATCCGTCCAGACCAAAGAAACACTGACATTATCAGAGGAAAGCAGAAAGAGTGAAATGCTTGGCTTTGTCTCAATATGTTTTATCTGCTCTGCTGCTTTGATATCAACTGGACCGATTTTGACAAAAGCACAAAACAGAGGAGACAACAACAGAGACGGACAAAACTTATGGAGAATGGATGGAGAAGCTGGGGTTCTTTAAATTTCAAACGATATTTCTGATACATAAATCAGAACCTAATGATACATTTTTGAGCTGTTACGGGTAAAACCTTGTTATGCCCTGTGGTTGAACATTCAGGAATTTGCTGTAAAGCTGCAGTGATTTCACACAGATTTGTGCAAACGGTTTTGTTCTTTTGCTTTTCCTCTCCTGGCTCCTTAATGGCTTCCTCTGCTTATTGCCTTTTCCCTCCTTTATCTTTCAACTCTCCTAGTGGTGCTCCCTTTCTCTCCTCTCCTTTCTTCTTTTCTTTATCACAAACCTTCTCCCCTCTGCCTTGCTTTTATACTTGTCTTTTTTTTTTTTTACCCCTCTCTTCTCTCCCTCTCCTTTCATTTTGGTCTTTCCTCCCCCTTTTCCATCATTTCTTCTTCTTCACTTCCTGTTCTATTGCTATCTCCCTTTTTCTCTCTCTGTCTTTTCTTGCCTCTGCTTCCATTATCTCTCCTTCCTCTTCTCTCCTCCTCTCACCCCACGCCTCCGTCCTTCCCTCCCTCACTTAATCGGTTTCTGTGTTACTATGCACCATGCACGCACGCACGTACGTGCACACGCACACACACACACACACACACACACAGTATCATCCCTCCTCAGTCAGTCTGTAAATGAATTATCAGCCCACCAATGGTTTTCTGTTCGTACACTCTTATATCTTAATGGCCGATCTATGCAGGCAGAGCTTTTATGAGAATAAAATGTGTGTGTGTGTGTGTGTGTGTGTGTGTGTGTGTGTGTGTTTGTTTGGGGGGGGGGGTTTCAACTGCTGCATGATAAATAGAAAGTATTAGGAGGCACCTCTATCGTACCCAGGGGCTCTTGTTCTGTGTGTGTGTGTGTTAAGCACATGTGTCTGTATGAGGGGCGTGTGTTTGTTTATGAGTGCATGAACAAGGTAATGGTAGCTCATGTGGTGTGTGTTTAGTTTAGTTAGTATTTTAAGCGTGCGTGCGTGCGTGCGTGTGTGTGTGTGTGTGTGAAATAGTGGGATATGTAGAGTGGAAATGACACCAGACAAACCCACAGATGGACGCCCAGCGGGCTAAGAAACATTAAGACTGCACAAACACATTAACACACATTAACACACTCACTCACACACACACACACACACACACACACACACAGCTCTCTCTCTCTGTCTCTGTCTCTGTGTGTGTGTGTGTGATGGTAAGTAGATATTAGTCTCTCTCTCTCTCTCTCTCTCTCTGAAATCTCATGGGAACCAAATGAAATCAACCAGATCATTGGTGGTTGTGGTGTGTGCATCTGTGTCTATGTACACATGTACAAGAGCAGAATACAAGTGAGTGTGTGTTGCATAATTTGAGTTTATTGGTAAAAAGGATTACTTTGAGTCAATAAATGATATAAAATATGAAAGGCTGTGACTCATATGTTAGTTTATTGTATCTGAGAACTGCAGCACAAAAACAGCCAGGTAAACTCTCTAAACACAAGCTGTTTCCCAAAATGTTTCAGCTCCTTCACTAAGTCAGCAGACAATAGCATTAGTGTGGTTTATTGTGTGTGGGTCGCGGGCCAAGACTAAATTAACTTTGTGTCCTGGGCTGAATGGGAGACATGAAAAGAACCTGTGGTGTCCCAGCTGACAATGAACTGCCGGCCAACTTTGTCACCTTATTTAAATGAGCTTCATTGTGCTCGTAGCGCTCATAGCATCAATGGGTGCCGGGGCGCTTTATTTCCCCTTGCTCACTGTTATGAAGCAGAAAATGTGGCCATATTTCCATAATATTACTCTGGGTGCTATCACTGAGGCCACATTGCTGATCGCCCATTCACTGTCAGTGGAGCACATCCAGCCAGCACTTGCTCCCGGTGCATGTGGACATGAAGGCTCGTCTGTGTGTTTACTGTACAAAAACGCCCACAAGCAGATTGCACTTAAGCCAATTATGACGCTGTAAATCTGGAAGCCTCTGCAGCTTTTCCATCAGCAGGGTACCTGCTACCACAAACCAAAACAGACAGCGTTTTTTCCAATAAGGCCAAACGTGTTTTTCGGTTAAGGGGCTAAGCTGAACTAGCCCAATCTCTGCTTCCTGGCACACTTGGCCTGGTTTCCAGTGCAGAGTCAGTCTTAGTCCCCTGTGCTCACTCATTATGTCTACAAATCCTTGATTTACCTATGATCTGATTTGTACATGGTTGCTGGCGTAGCTTCACAGACACTGATTTATCTGTAGGACCAAGTAGGGATGCAGGTGCTTACTGAGTCATGACAAAATGAAATTAGAGAACTAACAAAAAAAGGACACTGATCAATAAAGTGATATTCTATATCAGGGTTGCAACACTTTTTCATTATTGATTTATTTGACTGAATAGTCAGTTTCCAGAGCCCAAGATGACGCCTTTATATTGCTTGTTTTGTCTGACCAACAATCCAAATCATACAGGTATTCAATTTCATTTACAAAGAAACAAAATGGATACGATGTTGCTGGTGACTACTTTTCTCTCAATTAACTTAATTTATCAAATGACTAATTGTCTCAGCTATGATTTATATTAAACCCAGTAAACAAATTAATGTGTGTAAGAGTATGTGTGTGCACATTGCCGGAGTTGCTATGTACAATACTGTTTGTGTGGTCCTCCAGATGCTCTTACTGTAATGTGATTTATCAGCCACTTCAATCCATCAACTATGTGCGTCAGAGTGTGTGTGTGTGTGTGTGTGTGTGTGCGTTTCAGCATCTGTGCCTGTGTCCATCTTCCAAAGCCAACTAGCCACTGACTGTCACACTACTTAAAGATATTGCAGAAACAAAAATCCCGGCTTCAGCGTCGCCCGCCTGGGCTGAACAAAAGCTCTTACAAAGTGTCTACTGATTTTTTTTTTCTCTCTCTCTACACTCAGAGAGAGAGGAAAAAGAGAAAGGACAAGTGTGTATCAGCATGTGTGTGTTTGTGTCTCTGCATGTTTGTTTTTCATTGAGTTAATGGCATGACAGGGGAGTCAGCACTTCAGTTTGGTGGCCATTTGGGGACTGTGGGAATGATGTGGTGGTGAACTTTAATGATTTAAAACTGATGTTGTTATCATTATTATTAAGTCTTTGCTTTTTGGGGGGATTTTGGCAGAGTCTTTGTTGCTACACTCACACTGTTATCTTTGCCATCACAGTGATCACTGTGCCTGCTAACTGCTCAGTTTCCTCTATTAATAATCATAATGAGATTTAATCACTAACGTGTAATACCACACAGCAATAGGGTAGGACGTTTATTAAATGAAAATGTCATTAACACTAAATGGTATGCGCATAGAACATGGATCTGAGAGTTGTAATAAGCTCAGAGGAAATCTTTAAGTTCTCCATTAGACTGTCTGTTGGACTCTTTTTTCCTCTGTATCTAATAAAAATTAAATGATCACAGCCAGTTTATACTCACACAAGCTTGCAATATTGCAAATGCATTACAAGGAGTCTTTAGCGCCGAAAAATGAAGGGCAATCACAAATCACTTCCTGTGCACTATAATAATGTTGTGCAACTGGTTATCAACCAGATACTGTGATGAGCACATACAGTGCTCGTGGCTGAATTTTATCTTGTTGAGCTGTAAACTGCAGATTTGATATGTCAGATCTCAACCCTGCTGTGCAGTGCTGAAATAGTTCCCAAATCTTTTAAGATGGAGAGAACTGCACAGCAAACTACAGCAAAGCTACTTTGGTATTGATATTTAATTTTATTATGCAGTATGGGGCTCTCTTTGTCTGCTTGAAGAGTTTCAAAAATGTGGCCTGTTTTCTTTTCCTGAAAATTGGGAGCTGAAAAGTAGTAAAGTTAATTCTGTGGAGCTCCAAGTGACAACAGCACACCTGCTTCAACCAGTGATTTAGCCAGGATGAATATAAGAATTGGTCTGGACTGGGCATGAGGATGAAGTTGATCTGCACAGCTTTTTCATGTTAAATTCAACTTTGCTTAAGGTTTGATCTGCAAATTTGCTGATTAGAAGCTGTCTTTACGGTGCCAACCTTTGAGGGGACAGAGAGCAGACAGCATTTTTCTTCTTCTTCTTCTTTTTATGACTTGTTCCACAACAGAGCAGTAGTTTGCCGACAGTTATGAGACAAAACCACAGTCAATGGTACAAATCCGTCTTTTCAATAAACTGTATCACTTACTGTTCTGTTAGCAGCAGAGCTAAGCTAACAAGTGTACAAATTTGCTTACTGACTGTTAGCAAACTTGTTAACTCAGAAAGCTTTATTTTCTCTTCTTTCTTTTTTTTTATTGAACAAAATGGTGCATGCACCATTGCATTGCAGCATGGCCTCGTCCTGTAGTTTGAACGTACAAATGGCTGTACACAGTATGTGATGCCCAGCACTAGAACTGGGGAGTCATTGACCTGGCAGCTGTACTCACTCACACACAGATACACATTAGTCAAGAGGCATCTCACCTATCCTGCTGTGTCCTCTTGACTCTGCTGAAAACCACACATACACACACACCAGTCTCCATTAGCCTGCTGTTTGCCCTGTCACTGACCCCACGTCTGAAACCACATTCCGGGAAACAGAGACACAAACATGGATCACACAGGATCTCACATTCATACACACGCACAGCACATCTCAGTACAAAGAAGCACTCATATTCACAAAACCATTACTAATGAATTAGTGCACACACATATACATGCACACACACTCACAGACCTCAGGATGATTCATTCGTCATAATCACTTTGAGGGTCACAATCTGCATTTTTAGTAATAAAAAAAGCATCTAAAATAACGCGTGTGCTTGAGTGTTTGTAAAAACACAAACCAGTAATTTTGCCAGTCTCATTATTCAAGGAGACAGCTGTAATGACACACAGGAACAATGTGAATGTGACTTCACAAAAAGAGAGATTGTGAGAGAAAGAGACCTTGAATTATTAAATATGCAAAATAATTTCACATGAATTAAGTTTAAGAACTAGGGTGTATTTAGGGTGTGAACCAACTTTGCATAAATCTGAACATCAACTTCATAATTGTCAGTGGATGAGCAGACACCTGTCATGTTTCCAACAAGGAACATTTTTTGGTATCTCATTCTCTGTTGAGACAAAGTGAGTAAGCCTGCGTCAGACCATTGTGCATTTACTAAAGAATCAATCAGTTGACACACTGAGCCATTAGATTAAGTGCTAAAGCAGCTACACTTTATCACAGAGGTTTCTGTGATTAGAGAAGATATTTAAAGGAATAGTTTGACATTTTGGAAAACATGGGTATTCATTTCATTGTCTAAAGTTAGATGAGCAGATTGTCTGTTCCATACAAAGGATCACCAAACATACGTTCATCCCTGTTTTTTTTTACCACCTCATTCCATAACATTAACCACGTTTATTATTGTAACCATGGCGACAAGGATCCCTTACACATGAACAAAGTACCTATTTTAACCCAAACTATGATCATTCCCTAAACCTCAACAAGTAACAGTGATCTGCTATAGATTTTGGAAGGCACAGACAAATGATGTTGTCCTCTTGTGATCTATCAAATACAGCCTAAACTTGAAAACCACTGCCTGCGGAAATGTCATTTCCTCACTTTATGTGTGTCATACCAAGTGGCACCTACACCACCGACCCATCAACACATATCCCTCGTATCTCCTCCCCTCCCTTTCTCCATCTCACCTTTTTATTCCCTTCTGACACGCCTTAATGTGTCCTTCACTCCTTCCTCAAACATTACTCCTTCCCTCTCTTTCAAATCCATCCCCTCCTTCCTCCCTACATCCCCTCTGTCCTTATCCACCCCTTCGTACCACCTTGTCCCTCTGTCACCATCTGCTGCGGCTTTATTTAACCATCCATCCATCCTCCGCACCTTCCTTAGACTTTGGCTGGCGCACATTTATTTGTCTTCTCCTTCCCGTGCATCCCTCAACCCCTGACTTACTCCTTCCTCCATCTATCCCCTTCTGCTACATCCTCACTTATCCTTCATTGCTTCCCTTCCTCCTTTAGTCCCACATTATCACCATTAGCACTCAGGTTTCCACAGCAACTCACACAGACATACACGCACATACACATGTGGAGGGACTGCACCGTCACCTTTACACACACACACACACTCACACACACATAAATACATGCAAGCAGGGCAGACGCTCGCCACCGTAATCAACCCCACACATGCAGACTCACACACAAACACAACTGCTCTATTTCTCTTGTTCTTTGCGTCTCTCATACACACTAACTCCGACATACACACACTCTCAGATGTAATCACCGTGAGTGCTGAGAGTGCAGTGCAGAGGTGTGAGACTCCTAAATGCTACTGCCCGCCATCAATCATAAAATCCTTTCTGGGGATTGGACAGCTGACAGTGTCGGCATTACGCATCGTCTCCCTTTATTTCAATCAATCATGATGTCCTCCGCACTGCAAAAGGCTGCAGATTGCAGAATGATATTGGCTTGCTTTCAGCAGACTCAGTGAATGATTATGTCGGATTCAGGGGAGAGACTCACTTTGTGTTAATGTTTGCTCAGGTTATGTGTTTTTGTGTTTTTCATTTGAAGTTTTCAAATTCGCTGCCTCTGTCAGACGTGGGCAGTATAATAATAATCACTGCAAACAGGTAGAGATTCGTCATGCTATGATATGGATTAAACTGTACAGTTTGCACCAGTATAGAATGGACTTTAAATGTCACACTCCGCAAAGTGCAGCTGCTAATGCAATGCAATGTCACTGACAAGCCAATAAAAACAGACAGCGATACAGACACGGTTCGGCCTTGGTTTAGTTTTAAAAAGTCGGACGTGCAATTATCTGCAGACTCCACTGAAACAGTTGTTGCCAGAGGCTGCAACACAAGCAACCTCCTGTACCACCTTAAAATGAAACACTGCCGCAAGTATGAGGAAAGTTTAAGAAAGCCCCCTCACACCTATCTCCAGTAAAGGTGAAGGAGAAAATCCACAATGCATACATCGACTCAGTTGCTGGAGGGAGGAAAGTGTTTATATAATAAATTTTCAATGCTTTAATTTGAGCTGTTTTGGATGCTGTTCTTGTTGACTCTAATGGGTCTGGTGGCCGGAAATGTGTATCTAGATGCAAGATTTGTCTATTTATCTATTACATAAAGATGAAGACAGTAACTATCTACTGGAATAATACCTCCAGCAGCAGGTAATAAAGAACTGGGCTATCCTCAGCTGAAAAATGATATCCTTGGTTGTCTGTTCAAATTCTTACATTGACTTAAGTTTACACTTTACTGACAAGCAACGGTGGTATAAACAGAGTTGCAAAGTTCTGGGAGTATTTTCCCACTAAGAAAAATTCCCATTTCAAAAAATGTCTCTTTCTCTTAACAATAACCTGGATGTTCCTCAGTGCTACCCAGTTAATGTAGTGATACTTCAGGTTTAAGCTATGGACATCAATTTTAATGATTTCAACTTTGTTTCTGGAAAATCATGTTTACTCAGTCAGTCTGGCATGGCATATGGCTCTAATACCCATGAACTTTGGTTGTTGTTGCTACAGAGAAGAAGCCGGTCAGAGGCAAAAATCAGAGTCGCAGCAAATTTAAAACTTTGCTGTTGCAGTGTGGAAAAAAACACAGTGGAAAAGTTGTTGACCAAGAATCTGAAAGTGGATTAGTTAAAGCTGCAGACTGTATCAGTTTTCTAAAAGACACAATATTAAGCCTCCAGTCAGTGTATAAGCAGCATATATAACAGATATCTGTGCACAGTGATTGGATGTTTCTTATTAAAGGCATTTTGGGAGCCCTTGTTAACTTCAAAGTTTTTATGTGCATATGATTTTACCTTTGAATTGACCTTTAAAAATAAATGTTCATCTTTTGTTCTGATGACTCAACCAGGAGAATTTCACCTACATTCAAGCTTCAAACGATCACCCCCGTTGCCAGACACCTACCATGATCTATGAAGAACAAATTAACTCTCTCACTTACAGCTCAGTAATGACTCATTGTCATCAACTTTGGACACAGCACGACATTGTTATATCACCACCCAAAGTCTTCATGTAGACACCAAAGACCTTTTATTTTCTTTTAACCATGAGGGTGATCTTCCCCTAACCTCCATCAACCTTAACCACACAGTTTTAGATGCTTAAACATATCAATACCTAACCATAGATCATGGCTGATCAGATATCAGTCAGTCTGGAAGGCACCAACAAACAACAATGTTTGGTTTACAGATGGTGTGGGGAGTTGGTGAATACTTACTATCTTAAGAAGTTCTATTGGTATAATGAGATATGTTATATAGTGAGAGCTACTGTATCAACAGGACAACTCACACTAGTTCATTGCACTACATATTGTTTATATTCATATATTCTAATTTGTGGTATTTTTTACCTGAAGTGTTGCATAATGCCATGAATGTGTCCAGTTTTCATACAGGTGGCCCTGTGGGAGTTAAAGTCCTAACCCTGTCAGCACTAATGGCATGCTGTTGGAGCTCAGTGTTGCTTTATACACAGGACTATGTATGGACTCCCTCTCCACGCACACACACTGCTGCCGCCACCACCACCACATCTCCTACATTCAAAAACATACTGTGCTTCTATTTTGGTTCAACGTGACTACAGTTTGGCTGATATGCTGATACGGAGCCGAGCTGAAAGCTGAGACTGTATCCGTATCTCACTTTAGCTGCCGTATTCAAAAATACAAGAGATTGCCGGATCTGATTACTGTGTCTGTGTGTGTGTTTGTGTATGTGCGAGTATGACAGAGGGAGCGGGGGTGGGGGGGTGGGCAGAAGTTGGTATATGTGTGTCTATGCAAGAGAGGGAGATAAGAATGGAGCCAAACCAGAGGGCAGGTGTGTAAGGTAATAAGACTAAATCAATTCATACTGAGAGGGAGAAGGAGGAGAGGAAGAGAGAGGAGAGGAGGGTATGAGAGAGGGATGAGTGGTGGAAGAAAAATAATTACAGGCAAAGATGAAAGTGTAATGTCGAGCTCTTTCTGCTCTCACACATCACCCAACATCTTCCCTAGTCCTTAAAGGGATTTCAAAACTGAAACAAAACTCTTCTTCATTGGTGCCTTCAGGGACCATGTAGGGAGAAGAGGATTCTCTGGATTCATATTGCAAGACTTCAGAGCAAAGAACAGCAAGGCTTGCATCTTTACGCCAACGTGTACATGCCTGGCAGTGTACAGATATGAATTTGTGCGTTGCATGACAATGCGCGTTCATTTGAGTGTGTGTGTGTGTGTGTGTGAGAAAGAGAGAGAACAAATACCCAAGTAATATATTTATAGATCAAAATAATGGCAGCTTTTCAAGAAGCGACAGGAGACCTTGGCAGGCAGCAGTGAAAATGTGACCCATCACAGATAAAAAAGCTCCTGTCAAAACACACTTTTGTGCTGTTATTTTTTTCATGTGCAGAGGCTAACGAGTATCAGGGCTATAAAATGATGTGCTTAATCTTCTGTTTTCAAAACACAAATGCACTTGTCAAAATCTAGCGATCTACATGCCCGATATTCAAGTGTCTTCTGAATTAGAAGCAGAAGGAACTGGGAGGAACATTTTCGTGACTCGGGGATTTTTGACGTGTTGAATAAAGGACAAGATAAGAGCTCAAACAATTGGATGATTTATCAATTAGGTAATAAACATCAAATTAATCAACAATAATCTTTTATAATTGCTTAATTGTTTGGGTCATTTATCAAGTAAAATAGTCAAACATTCACTGAGAGTTAGAGAAAAGAGTAATACCAGTCTCGTGTCTGTACGTAAAGTATGAAGCTAGACTCCTGTTGACCCACAAACAGTTATAGCACTTAACTCCCCAAAAGACCACAACTTATTGTTTTTACATTTCTGCTTCAAATCTTTATGCTAAGCTAAGCTAATTATCTTCTGGCACCAGATTTATTCATAACAAACAGATGTGAGAGTGGCATCAATTTTCTTATCTAAATCTCAGGCAAGAAACCAAATAATAAGCATATTTCCCATTGTGTTTAACTATTTCTGTTAAACCTAGCTACTTATCTACTTGTATTGCTTGAAATACAACCTATTGCACTGCACAGGGGAAGGTGTGGTCAACAGAGCAAACAGTGGAGCAAGGAAAAAAAGGTTTAAAATGGAGAGGATGATGCTCAGGCTGTGGGTGAAGGGCACACAGGGGGAAATTGGATTCTTATCCCTCATAAAAGAGTAAAGGAAAAAGTGTAGAGAGTAAAAAAGAGCTGTTTTCACAGGAAAAAGGTTTCTATGTGTTTCATGTAACAATGAATAGGCAGCATGTCTTTCTGTGGATACTCCTGTAAACATTTTCAACCAGCCATTTAGTGTGCCATAAGACCAAATGTTGGACAGTCTCAGCATTTATAATTTATTCTATGGTCCCACTTGAGGGTCTTTTTGGCCCAATTATGACAAGTCCAGTTGTATAGTAACAACTTGAGCACACTGTGGGCCAGATGTTCTGAGACTCTGGTGGCAATTTTTTAGGCACTCTGGCCCAGAAACAAGCAAGACTGATATTGAACAAGCTTGGAAGGTGAAAACACCTTTTCTGTTATTTCTGAGACATTTTGGTGGTGACATGCAAATAAAAAGCAGTTGAAATACCTGAAAGCTCCCACATTTGCAAGTGACTGTTTTTGTGCACTAATGGCTCTATAATTGAACACATCTTAGAAAAATTTCTTCACTTAAATTCATCTCCTCGCTGTCATAAACATGATTGTGTCATGCAGTTTGCAGCCTCAATACAAACTAAAATGCAGTGTTCGGTACGACTGTTCACAAGTCACGATCATAACTTTTTTTTTTTACATATATTAAAAACAATATAAAAAGAAATAAAGAGACAGTGTGTTGGATACAATCAAATTAGGCATGGTGCTACACTACTTTGTAATAGCAGGCAGAACATGGTCTTCCATCTGTTGTGTTCCTGCATTGAAGCCCAAAGAAGTGCTAAAAATAACAAAGAAATTTAATTATTGTAACATTTGAAATGACATGAGGAGAAAAAAATAAGGGAGGGATAATAATTTCATTGTGTAAAACTGCATGTCTAAGGTTTCTTCTCATTAAATCTCACCAATTTAAAGTGAGATCTTATTTCTTGGTGTGATAAAGGCCTAAAGCTTCTCTCCTGTTGCCTAAAGTAAACACCAGCATGTTATCATGCTAATCAGCACTAGATGCACTTTGTGTCAAAAGTATTTTGAAAGTCATATGAGGTTTGTTCATTGTACACTGGGATGAGTTCCTGGAATGATTAATAGTTAATTTGCACAAGAACAAAAAGATCTGCATCACTACAGTTTCTGGGTTGTATCGGCTGCCAGGACGGGGACGTATCCGACAGCATCCAGTTTCTTCTTGTGTCAACGGCCATGGATGGATGGAGTCAAGGTTCAAAATTAGACCTTTGGTCCTTGTGTGAACTGAAACCTCTGAACCTGAGGAGGAATCTGTATTGACCAAGTGACGGTAAATCTTTAGTAGATAAATCAATAAAGGTCACACACCATATTGGCCAGTAACTTCTGCAGACAATAACATTTGGTCTTGGCCTGTTCCCAGTAACTTTGTCACTTCCTGGCTACCATCCACTCCATCTGACTGCGAGCCAATCACATCAAAGCAAAAGCTCAATATCAAATGGGGGACTTTTGAAAGATGGAGACGAAAACAAAAGAAACAGCTGAAGGCATCAGCAGGATACTTCCAGTAGCCTAACTAGCTTGTCTTGGATTATAATGCTTTCAGTGATGAAGTACTTCACATAACTGTCCTTGAAAGATCAGTACAACTCTACAGCAAAGAGAAATACATGAGATAAAACTTGTTAATCAACTGTTTCTTTCTTCTTTTACCTTTACTCAGTTTTTATACAGCAGCGCCTTATTACTGTCATCTGAGCAATCATTTTAAAAATGTAATAAGATGATGAAAATAAAACCATTCCTTCAATATATGTTATATGATTATTACAGTTCTACTATCACAGAAATTTCTCTCAAATTATTTAATGTATGAGTCTGTGACCCAGCAAAAGACTTCCACCAGTTCTATTCAAAATGTCTGTCTGGAGAAATATCAGATAATGAAGAGGACACAGCTCAGTGGAGGAAAAGACGGCACGTCATTTTCAATAGTCAGTTCCTACCGAAATGTATCCATTGTAACATTTTCTAATAAAATCTCATAACGCAACATTGTCAAACCCGCGCTATGGTCTGTAAGATGAGATAAGATAGAACAGTGAGCGTGACTGCTTCACAAAAATAGCGCAGAGGATTGGGAATGCAGTCCACAGGAAGCTTTGATTGCGTAGTTGGCGTGCTTGTCCCCACAGTTACAAATTTTGGGTCCGCGCAGATCTTCGTGGATGTGGGGGGAGGATGAAATTTCTGTCACATGGACCCTCACAGCTGTGTAGATGGGATGGGCTTATCATAAGTCTGTTTCCCTGTTAATTCACGTTTGTCTTACAATCACCAAAACCCAAACATATCCTTAATGCTAAAAAGCTGTTTTCTGCTACGCTAAACCTAGGGTATCTCAATATCTTTCCAGTCTAGCTTTGTAAAGAGCATCACGGCCCCTAGTGGCCGCTAATGGATTTATTTACTTATTTAGCTTAGTGGTCCTTAGCAGGTCAGCCAAAATGTTAATTTTGGCTTTGATAGGCTCTGAGGCCTGTCAGACTACAGCACTTACACACATTATTTGCTTCACTGTCACAAAGTCAACACCCAGCATATCTGGCTCTCTCCACTGCCTGCCATCTATGGTCATTACTGATAACTCTGCAGTGTTAAACGACCCATTCTTCCATTCATCATGTGTTCATCCATACATCTTGGGTATCTATCCATCATCGATCCGTCCTCTCTTGTTATCATGTGCCCCTCCCCTGTTTCCCCAACTCATCTTCCCCAGCCCTCTCTCCAATTTATTCATCCAAATCTCGATCCCTCCATCCCAATATTGATCCACTCGTAGACATTCATCTATCCTCCATCTAAGAATATATCTATCCAACCATCCATTCTTCCCTTCCTCCCTTGGCTCCTTATCCCAGTCGAAGGGCTTCTACAGCAAGACTTAACACGCTCCACTACCTCTGCTGTCCCTGCACGTGAACGCACGCACACACACATTCACACACATATAAAGGCACTCCCAACAGGATGCAGACGCAAAGACACACAGACATCGTTTTCACAGCTCCCTGAGCAACTCAAATGGCCCGGGAGAGACTGTGCAGAGCAGCGAAAGAGAGAATAAAAGAGAGAGCGAGCCTGAGAGAAAGATTGAGAGACACAGAGAGAAAAATTACAAGGCAACAAGGGCAACAATGATACAGAAAGAGAAAAATATGGTGGAACAGAGTAAGAAACCAAAGAAAAGAAAGATGGTGAATAGAATAAAACAAGACATAAGAGAAATTTACAAGTTTCTAACCATGTTTATGCAGCTGTAGACAATATGATAAACTTTATAGACTGTCCAAGAAGATGTTTTATCAGGAGTAAGTTTACTGCAGATGGGAGGATTGTTACATTGTTAGTAGAAATGGAATTTGTTTCTGTTGGAAACAGCAAGAAAAACAGCAGAATGAAATTTTATCACTGCTCCCACCTGAGAAGCTTGTAACTCACTTTTCTTGCTTTTTCAGCTAAATATAAAGTGTTGATAACTTTATACTCCTTTCTGTGCTGAGCAACTTTCTCAGCCCCCGCCCACCCCCAAAATCCATCCAAAACTCAACAAAACATCAGCGTCATTCTGAAAATACTGTTGTTTTCTCTCCAGATAGGAGGGGCTCATCTGACACCAGTCATATCTCCATCTCATAATTATGTGTAATGAAGCTCGAGGCATTGCTTTGCAGTCACTCGCCATTATAATTCAAGCACTCCTTTGATGTAATAAGATCAAAACGACTGCGCAGGCGGAATATCAGGATTCACGGCAACAACAACAATAGCAACAACTACATCAACAGGATATGAGTTCTCAGAGAACAATAGAGGAGTGTTTCACCTTGAGGGGTAAATAACAATACAGGAGCAGCAAGCAACGGAAAGTCAGCACCACAACAGTCTGAAGTGAATTAAAATAAAACATAAAGAAAAGCAAGTGTCTGTCGGCGTGTCTGTCCGTCCACCTCCTATTTCAGACTGCCTGTCTACCTGTGTGTAAATATTGAGGCAGCGCTATTTGGCCAAACACCATCTCAGCTCATCCATCAGCAGTGGTCATGCACAAGGTCAGCTTCCATCGCCGTCAATACACATCTTAGCAGCTCAGCAGACACACACGCTCTGTGATATCGCTCGCTCAAATCCAGTACATGACCTTTTGTTGCATGTCACCGCCTCACTTTTCCTCTCACTCTCTGCTGCTGAGTGTCGATACCACACCGACAGCGACTTTCAAAAGATGGGGTCAGGACTTGGGGAATATGATGCAGGAAGATTGAAATTGG
This sequence comes from Lates calcarifer, assembly GCF_001640805.2. Taxonomy (NCBI): domain Eukaryota; kingdom Metazoa; phylum Chordata; class Actinopteri; family Centropomidae; genus Lates; species Lates calcarifer. The sequence goes on from NC_066839.1 coordinate 14,194,360, forward strand.
CCACCGGATTGCTCTAAAGAAACAAGTCTGTTCGAATGTATCTGGCTGCAGTAGCTCAGTCAGTGTGCCCTCCACAGCTGCAGTTTGAGATGAAAGGTTTTGGAGAGTTTTTGGGGATGTAATGAAGATTACTTTGAAAATTTAGATCTATGAAAACACTCACTAATGACATGAATTCAAGAGGGCTTTGAAGCATGAGATGTTGCCAAGTGCAATTTTTTATTGTTTGTTATTCCTCACACTCTCCAAGACCACTCAAACCAATGTGTTTGCTGCTTCATACATTGCCCCTGTGTGTCTTGCATCACAGATAAAATTGCCCTCTCTGCAAAGGATAAACTTCCTGCAAGTGAAATGCAGAATCATGGGAGGCAGCTAGACACTAATGACTTGAGATTTTTGAGGAGGTATTTTGGGCAAGTCCCATTCATTTTCCGCTAATAAACATTAATTCTGTGATGGACAAAATGAAAGTTTGGCTGATCTCTGTTTAACGTGCTCTCTGCAGCTGGTGTCTGTATCCAGTCAAAGACTCTCTGTGATGAAAAGACACATCACTTTGTTAACAACACTGCATGACCACAAGTGTTGAGTGCACTGTATTTTTTGTAGTTTTGCCACAGAAAACTGTAGTGTTTTGGCCCTCTTAGCCAACAAAGGGTGATTGAACTACTTTAGTTACTTGAAAATGTTGAAGTGTAATCCTAACAAGATAACGTAATAAAAGAGTTTCTAATCTGCTAAGTGGATTCAGTAACAGATTTGTCTTGGATAAAATGCGATTGAACCTGATCCCTAACTGTGATGAGTTCAAATGTCTTCAGTGAACGAGGCCTATAATATCACTCTGTTGAGATTAATGATGTCAGTTTGCCACTGTAATTTGCACCATTGACTGTTTTCTTCCTCCACAGTAATGGCCAAGGCTTATGGATATTGTAGCATTTAGAACGATCGGCTTTGCCAAACATGAAAAGAATTCAAACTGATGGCCATCAGGGAGACGTGTACGTTTTCTTGTTGAATGATTGAGGATATTCTTAATAGATAAATCTGGAGTGGGAAAATATTTTCAGAACAAGCTGCTTCTCCAACTTGTAACTCAAAAGCAGAGATTGTAAAATCTGTGGTTTGAAAGCAGGTCTGGACAAAGTCAAATATAAAATGCCTGGCCTGCCCGACACCAAAACCTTGTCTATGTAAACTAATTAAGTATTTCATTCACACTATTTCATGATAACTGACAATATTTGCTGCTGGATAACATTGGGTACTACAGTCCTGTGTTGTGCCATAGAGTTGCAACAGTGGTCTATACAGTGGATGTGATTTCACACTGTGTGTGTCAGTATCACTGAGACTATAGAACAAATAATCCAACTGTGTAAGGGTTCAATTTAAAGCCTCCAGTGAGCTGTGGAAGAATATAGATTGAGTCAGCTTTTCCAACTCAAATAAAAAGATTTCACTTTTTACTGATTCCACTTTTCCACAGTTCCACAGACTGTTTTATGATGACAGTGTGAGTTGATACTGTATCATGGTTTTGCACTCTTTCTGTGAGCCTCTGAATGCTTTTACAAGACATGCCACAATCTCAGTTGGGAGAAAAACTCATGTTGTTTTTACAATAAAAACATCTAGGGTGGGAAATTGGAGTTTATAAGAAAGCTTTCCAAAGAAAAAAAAAGTAGAACAGTGGTGTTGCAGTGAGTCTGGTGCTGGTGAATCAGTCTCGTGGAAACAGATCACATCTAAAAGTTCTTCAGCTTTGCACCCAATGAGGACATTTTCTTTCTTTAGTATGCTCTATCTCTTAGCATGCTGGTGTTAGCTCAAAGCTACGCTGTGTCTATGTATAACCTCCCAGAACCACTACCATGGCTGTAGACACTTATTCTAGTACATTTAATCCTTTTGCCCTGAGATCCAAGGAAACCACGCTGACAACTGTCAAACCACAACTGGTTTCATGAAATTTCATAAAATCTGTTTTGTTGTTTTAAAATGCAAATAACATGATACTAGGTGTTCATGTAAATAATTATCATTAAAAATTTGCATCCAATAAAGTAGTAGATATACATTTAGCTCTGAATGTGGATAGAAAGTCCAGGCACACGATTCAGCATTTAAGAAATGGCTAATGTAAGGAAAGCTTTGCATGATAAAATATACTGAATAACGGATATTAATGAAATACAGTCTAGGTAAGACAGGGGAGGGGTCTACAACTCTCAGTAGCACAAGTGACTAATTGACTTAAATATGACACCAGGAGCTAAGAGTAGATGCTCAAATACTTAGACAACTAGACACTTCCGTTACTCTATCTGAGCCATCAGAGATCAATTGGTGAGGGGTCACAGGAGAGACACCTTGTCATCAGGGAGCAGCAGTCAAACAGCCTGGCTGGGATTCTCTAACAGCCTTATATGCTCGACCCTTGAACACGTTCCAGCGTAAAAAAAAAAATACACCTCACTACACATTTTCCATTTCAAAAACTGGTATTTTTCCAAATCTTAATGTATGAAATAAAATGCAGAATTCTGTGCTGTTTGCTGACAGCTTTCTGATGGACCTCTTGGGCTGATGGATTTTTTTTCAGCACAACAAATATGGTATTACATTTACAATCAAACAGCATGAGCAGACCAGGCAAGATTTCCCATTCTACAGTATTATTAGCTCACTATTTATCATAGCTCCAGACATTCCAGATGTAAAAACGTTTCATCCTTGTCAGCTCCAGTTAAATTAGACATGATATAGAAAAAACACCCAGGTTGGGGCCCATCAAAAAATATTTTGTTTTATCTAGTTTTTAATGGAACATAGAAGCCAGCTGATGCAAAGAAACTTTTGGATTTGCAGAGAGATGATTTTGATCATGCCAACATTTCATACCACCCCAGAGATGACTATTCACTAGGGGTGTAACGATTCAATCAACTCAGGATTCAGTACAATACTCGATACAGGGCTCACGATTTGGTACAGTCACAATAGATCTAAGGATATATGAAGAAAGAATGAAAACAAACTAAGATCTTAGAATTCTTATTTATTTCTTCTTAGTGTAAACTGGCAAAAATAAAATCACTCATCTCAAATCTCTTGTTGCCACAAAACCCAGTTTCTTACAGTGTTTTCCTTATTGTAAACTAAGTTCCAGTTCAAATGTAAAAATAAAATCTTTCTTGCAGTTATTCTCTTATTCTGCAAATTACAGTGCAAAAAAAAGTATACCAATTCAGGCCATAATATAAGTATTTATCCCCTGGTACAATTACATTTCCATTTAATTACAACCGATATTCTTTTTGAATGGAGTGAGTATTAGTGTAACTATGGTATTTTAGAGTGTTGCGTTGTGGATTGTTAGCCTAATTAGGTTGCTAAGCCAGCAACTGTTGTCTGTGTATGGTGAGTTTTTCCAGAGGAAATCAGCTCTAAAAACCTTTGGTTAATTCAGTTTAACCTGCAGGAGTCTGTGAAGCTGCTGTAACATGTAACAGGTAATAAATTAATGAGTGAAAACAAGTTCACAGCGTCTCCTGAAGCAGCCAGGCGCCGTTACATTATCAGAGGCTGTGCAAAAATGAGAAAATAGGACTCCAAACCTTTTCAAGTCTTTTTTTACCGATGTTATTTCGTATGGCGCACAATGTGATCACTCACAGAAGTGTAAAGGATTACTTAAGGGCACAGCACGTGCTTCATCAGTCACATCGTGATGCAGTTTTTAGCATCACGATTTCTGAATTGTAATGTGCAAGGTGTATCGTTACACCCCTACTATTCACCATGACAACAGACCTGTTTATGGACATTTATGTGTAGTGTAGTGCTGTCAACAGCAGTGTGAAGCTATACTTGTCCTGTCACTTAGACTTTTTTTTAGCACAGGCATTGATTTGGTGTGTAAAACATAACTGTATCATTTGTGAGAGCATAAGAATATAATGAATAAGATAAATAGCAAAGAAAATAAGAAAAATAAGAATAGCTAAGAAAGAAGTTTTTTTTTGTTGTCTGAGTATAGAAACAGAAGTCTGACTTAGAAATAAAAATATCGTACTTACAGAGTCGATCATTGTTGACTACATGAATGACAAACTGTAAGCTATAGAATGTGTTAATGTTTTTAAACTGCATGACAAAGAGAACAGAGAACAAATGAACTGATGGTGAAATCGAACAGTGAGTAATCATAGCTAGCAACTATAAAAGGTATGAAAACGTCACGCTTAAGATTTCTCCACATTTTTGTTCCAAAACAAAAAACTGAAAGATTGAAAGTGTAAGAAAAGCATTAAACAACTGTTTATCTGCTCTATCGTAAGCCTCCAACATTAGCATGCGCAGTTACTCAGCTTACTACCTACAATAATAACCTATCATGACCTCCTGAGGCAAGGGGAATGTCATTAATAAAGGACACGTTGCTCCAAAAATCACAACAAATTTTGGGTGGTAAATCTTCCACATATATTGCAAACTGTATGGGAATGCCTTGACAAAGCCAGCATATTTTAAGACTTATTGACAGTTGAAAGGTAGAAAAGTACAATACTCCTTATTCACCAATAAAAACCCTAACAATATGAATGCAGCTTGCGCTGATCTACAAGGTTCGAGGTCTGATGTTGGACTTATTTGCCACCATGAAACTACCTCAACAGGACCAGTAGGTGAAAGCTTGTTTTGTGCACAGACTCTATTGAACACACTGAATGAATTGCCAGTCAAGTCTGTGGCCAAGGTGCAATGGCTGCATTCCTCCGAGCAGAGAAAGAAATGGAGAGGAGGAGGAGACAGATAAAGAAATGAAAAAGACCAAAAAGACATACACAGAGAGACTGGGCATATATAATAAAAAGACAGCGACCAGGGGGTAGAGAGACTGACAAATTAGAGACTGCGAAAAAGAAGGAGCGACAGAAAATCTATAGACTCAGAGCTGAGATTGTGTGTGGCCCTTGTTGAAAACGGCATTGTACATAAAGGATAGCAAAGCCTTTTTATCTCACAGAGTTGTAGCGATGAAGAAGGAGGTCTGAAGATTAGGTTTGTTGCCAGAGTGCAGGAGCTGCATTCGCTTTCAACTCAAAATGCTCTCAAAGTGGATTTGCTTCGAAATGCTGAAAAAATGGCAGCGTGAGATGGATGCATATTGCAAAATAACTGTGACTGAATATCGCTAATAAAATGATATGGGAGTTGAGCAAAAATCAGTGGGAGAACCTTTTTGCAAAACTGCAGTATCTGAATGTAAATAGACTATTTATGCCACTTTGTAAACCAATTCAGCAGAAATTATTAAAGCAATGTCACCAGAAAAAGTTTATTTCATTTTAAGTTCTGGAAATTGATGTTTTGCTGATAATTTCTTGGTAAAAATAACTTAACTGTGCAACAAATCCAACACGCCAACAACCATTTATCTGTGATCCCCAACTTGAAATGCCTTATGGATAAGTATTGACTTCTGGGTTTGAATGGGTGCACTGTCACTGTTTTGCAATCAGGTAACACACACGGCACACACACGGAGATACCATTTCTGCATTCATGTCACAGCTTCCGCATGGTAAATTATTCATCATGTCCCTTAGTGGTGGAAATGTCACAGGAATATGCTGCCACAGACAGACAAACACTGGCTCTCAGATGCACCTATGGGTGCTGTACATGCCCAACCTTGTTGCATGTATACAATCGTTGTCTGGTACACCTGTACAAAGATTAGTATTTTCAACAATTTGACTTATGACTGATGTTTCTGGAAATTTGTTTTAGAATTACCAAAATGGTTTTTACCCCTCCAGCTACAACAATTCTCTGACAGTCTGTCTTACTCTTTGGTGTTTTATTTGTGCAAGATCAATTATATAACTACTCTGTTGGATTATGAATTATTGTCTCACTGTGATTGTGTACTACATTGAATTACAAGGCTGTAATTCTGCTCCATTCACTCTGTTCAATTAACTTACACACCAACATAATTAACATTCCATCAACATTAACACCCACCAACCGTCTGCACAGGCTCCTCTGAACCAGCCAATGATGTGAGGCCACCAGTTGCTGTCCTGTTACCTATCACGCCATTGGATGATTTAGTCATCATCTTTGACAGCAGCTGGTGGGTGTGCGGACTAATACAGCAACGAGGAACACAACCATCTCTATGGTAAGTGAGTCACCAGTGGCATATGTGTATCTACGAGTGTATGTGTGTGCGGGTGTGTGTGTGTGGGGGGGTGTATGCAAACGTGTTGGTAAAAACAACATCTGATCTGCTATGAACCTTTTGCTCTGTTCTGTTTTGTACCATCCAACTTTACAATCATCCTTGTGACACACTTTTTACAGTTTACATGTGTTTCATCTTTCTTATCATAACGTCACTGCTGCTGTTGGAAAAGTTTGTCAGTTGAACTGAAATAAATGGAATAATAAAGAAAGTGACCGTAGAAGTGACTCTTTGGCTTTCGTACTGTTTAAACAAACATGTGTTTACTAGTGAGTTTTAGAGTTGCAGATTCTGTTACCTTCGGACAGAGTCAGGCTAGCTGTTTCTCAATGTTTCCAGTCTTTATGCTAAGCTAAGCTAACCAGCTGTAGCTTCAAATTAACTGTAGCACACTTAAAAGACAGAGGTACTGATCCTTTCATCTTACTTTTGGCAAAGAAGCAAATAAGTGAATTTCTGGAAATGTCAACAAATTCCTTTAAATTTTTAATTTAATTAAATTTTTTAACAATATTTATTCTCATTTGGTCAACTTATGCCAAGGGTCAAATCTAAGAGATGCATCAATTTAGGATCACTCCTACAGCCTTTCAAGTATAGCTGTAACACTTGATTAATCAAAATGGTCAGTTGACAGAAAAGATATGGGCAACAATGATACGAGACTAAAATTGTTTTGTCATTTTTCAAACAAAAAGGCCAAACATTTTCTGCTCCCAGTCCCTCGATTGTAGGGATTTGCTTTCGATGGGCATTTGTAAGTACAGTCTGACATATTATTAGCTTATATGATTAATCGGTTAATTGAGAAAATAATATGCAGATTAATAGTTTTGAAAAATAAAGTCAGTGGTTGCAGCCCTACTTTCAAATTTCTAAAGAAATCTTCAAAGGGTCATGGGACAAACAAAAAAGAGAGTGTCCAAGTCTCAGTAGATTTATCACACTGAAATTAACCCACACCAACAGAAAAACAATTCTTTTAAATTGACTGGTGACCTTAAAATAAACTAATAAGCCTGGTAAACAGGACTACACTACATTTATTCTAATTTGGATCACGAGCTGGCATAATTTCACCTAGTGGGACTAATTATAAATGGTTCATGGTGACGTCAGCTGTGAAGTAGACATAAAGTATCTCCAACCTGGATCATTGATCTCTGCTCAGCTACAGTGACATCAGCTATCTCAGCAATTAACCTCACTAATGAAGCAGGAGAAAAACAGCTGTTAAGAGTTACACAAGATATCAGTTCCACTACATAAGACACACTGACCAGCACTGTTTTCTACTACTTTTAGGTTGAGGCTCACATTGTGAAAACAGTTACCTCTAACAGGGGGGTCTCCGGCAGAGTATCACAGGCTGTCTTTTCATTCGTGGTCAAATATGTTGCTTTAAACAACAAGGATTGTGGGCAGTGTGGTTATCTGTGATTAGCTGCAGCAATGACAGAACTAAAGCTTGTGTGAAAAACATCCTAATATCTGTACCAATTTGAGGAATTTATGCTTTTTGTGAAGAGAGGGATTTCACCATCAGGATGCTTGTTTCAACTATAACAGAGCTAACTGTGCATGGCCAAACTGTAACATACAGTAGTGTTAGACCTCCAGCTCAGCTAGCGGTGGTATCAGCTGGCTTAGCTATTACAACAGTTAGCAGAGCAAAACATGTTGTTGACTATGGCATAGCATTAGTTCCACCGCATTAAACACAATGACTATCACTGTGACAGCATCTCATTCATAAGCGCGCACACACACACACACACACACACACACACACACACACACACAAACGCTCCCTCTATTTCACCTACGGAAATGCACAGCAGCATCCCCATTTACAGCACAATGGCGTGTTTCATGCGTGTACAGCACATGTGGCGATCTCATTGGCATTCTACTGTAGACATGTTGACTTAAACAGCCGTCGTTCCTTTCCTGAGTGAAGAGATGTACAGCAATGTCCCATTTCACAGCACAATAGACCTTGCACAAGCGCACACTCAAACACAAAAAGGGTCATTCACATTAATATCCTACAGTAAATAAGATGGTTTTCATATATCTTTTGTACTGAATACAAACACACACGGGCATGCAAACACACACACAGGGTATAATGTCACTAACAGTGCCCTATTCAACATAACAATAGGCTTTCAGTCTGAACATACTTACTGTACATGACTCCATGAGCTGAGGATGCTTCTGCCTAACATTTATGCATCTGTGCACATGCATACACAGTCCCACTCTACTGAATATCACAAAACACCTTCTGTTTCTAAATAACTCCACCTTAAAATCACCTTACACTGCTAAAAACCATCAGACAGTGAGGCTTAAAGAAATTCAGGATATATTTTGAGATGATTGGTACCACTTTGCTTAAACCTCTCTCCTCTGCTTCTACTTGAGGCAGTGATTTCCCTCATTTCCCAGTGAAACCTCCAGAGAATCCTGCTTGGACTCATGGCTCTGCTGTAGCTGTTGGTCTTGCTGATACAACTTTCAGTAAAAATGCTCCTTAGGTTTTACATGCATTTAAGATGAGGAGCTTTGTTGTGATCACAGAAGCAATCAGCAACATACCATTCTTTGTATGGTATGGTTTATTAAAGCTGCACTAATTAAAAATTTTATGTGAATTATCGGTCAAATTACTGTGTGTAACATAAAACATGTTGCTCACAGTGACAAACCCACAGATATTTATCACCCAACTCCGAAACTCCCTCCAAATCTACCAATCATGTTAGCATCTTTCAGATCATTGTTTTGGTTTTAGGGCCCGTAGCGTTTGTTTTGGTTCACTCTAACCTCTTATCAAAGTAGCAAAGTTCTGATAAATTTGCTGTTCTCTGCCTACCCAGCACCAGTCGACAGAAAGACAAGATTAGCGACTAGCCAGTGAACATGGTGAAGCATTTAGCTGTTGAAAAGCCTAATACTTCTTCCCTAGAGATTGGTGGAGACCAAAAACAAAGCTAAAAGGAGCCAAAAATATTGGAGTTACATTTCTACACTGACCAAGAACATGACTATAAATGGATGAAAATGTTCTGTAAATAGGCAATTGTTTGCTAACATGTTTGGATATCAACTTTATGAGGCCATAACATGTCAGTGCTATGTTTGCAGCTTCCAAACAAAATCTACTAGTGCAGCTTTAAGTTTCTCTTCCTTTTTCTGTGATGAATTTCTTTCTGTATGATTGTTGAACGCTGAAGAAAAATGTTTCACACAAAAATATCTCTGCTCATAAAACCCACAGTACTACAGCTGTCCTTGAAATTTACTGACCTGACAGTAGATCACCATTTTTCTATAAGAGAGACAAGTGACTCGCCAATGTGCCATTTGCTGCTTCATATCATTGTTAGTGTTTTAATGTGGATTTTCCTGTAAGTATCAAGAATTTAGAGGACCTAACTAATGATAATTTGTGTTCCTTCTCACACATCCTCACATGCATGCACGCATACACACCTACAGACCCATCCCTCCCTCCCTGTTGTCTTGCCTGGCACCAGTGTTCATTGACACAGATGGTGATTGGAGAAAGAGAGATACAGAGACAGGCACAGAGAGAGAGAACGGCAGCAATTGATACCATGAGTTTACATTCATTTCTATTCCTCCAAGCCCCTTAACCCATACATTTTTATCCATAAATCACACGTATATGCTCCATACATCTATCTACCTGCCATCCATCCACCCATACCTCCTTTTTCACCTGTGTCTCCATTCATCACTCGCTGCCTCCATCTATCCATCAAGGCTCTTAGTACAGTCTTAGAGCTCCCACCAACAGTAATTCATCCATTCAATCCACCTATTCGTCAATCTGCCCCTCAACCCAGATCTTACCTTGTATCATGACCTTTTATACACCTATTAACTTCTGAAATCTGACCTCTCATTCATCCATCTCACTCCCCCCATCCATCCATCTATCCACCCATCCCCTCCTTCGTGTCTAGTCACCAGGGTAAAGATGTGTCTTTGCTTAGCCACCCCCTTACAGGATCAATTGCAATCTTAATACTCACCAGCTGCATGCCACAGATGAAGGCCAAGGTACACCTGCCACTACAGCACCCCATGGTGTCCTCCTCTTTCTCTCCTGTGATCCACGTGGTGAAGAAACTCTGGGTAACTCCCAAATCTCCAGCTGGACCTTCAAAACTCCCCCCACCCCAAAGAAAACCCCGGGAGGACCGTCTGGCTGGCTGGCTGGCTGGCAGCCCAGATAGAGGCGCTCACTGGCCGGGGCCTAAGAGAACAGAGCGCAGCCCCAGTACTCGCTGGAGCTCAGGGGAAATGAAAGACTACTACTTCATTCAAATGGAGGAGCTGCTGACAGGTTAACAGCCTGGAATGTGGTCCCCTGGATTTCCAACACACAGGGGGTCAGGGATCAAAGACGGAAGGTGGGTCTTTAGGGATGATTCAAGTCCACAAATTGTTCTTGGTGTATCCACAAAGGTCGGTTACGTGGACAAACCCTCTCCAAGCCTCTGCAACTGAAGCAGTTCAGCAGCTCAGATAAATCAGGTGGTGTGGTGCATTTTGATTGATTGGTCAAAACACTGAGTTAATTCAGATTTCTGATAATGTGGGTCTCAAACAAAACTACCTTGTCTTACAGTGGGACTCCTGCTTTAAACAAAGGTTACAGAGACTCTCCTGTTATGTCCACAAGGGGTCCACTTGTCCAGTCATCACCTTCTGGACTACGGAGTCCGGTCGACGATCACCTCGATAAGTAGCATCCTTGGCGCGGTCCTGCACAGTGGCCACTTGCTGAAAGACTGAAAATGGGCAGGGAGAGATTGAGAGATTAGACGGATACATTCACCAGATTAGATACTCTCTTGTTTAATAATCCGATTACGCGCCACTGATTGAAACAGCCTAATTTGTTTCAGGGTGGAGAAAATAAGTGAAAGTGGCCCCTGCCTCCTTTCATAGACCAGCTCCTCTCAGGGGAAGTCTTGTAGCGGCAACATCCCTCACTATTCATTCACACCGTAACCAAACACTGCGCTTTTTGCTCCAAACCTGCGGTGGGAAATCCAGTGTCTTTGCTGTTTTTTTCCTCTTTTTTCCTGATTTTTTTTTTTTTTTTAATCCACTCACAAATGGTGAGTCAAATTGTTGCTAGGATGTTGTGATATGTCAACAGCCACTAGAAGCTGATTTCGGTGTCTCTCTGTCGGTTAGTGAGTCCTCCTCCTCCTCCGGTTCATCTCTCCCCCATCAGCTCCACAACACAACCGCCGTTTTGTGTCCGCTCCAGTCAGCCGCCGGTCGGTTCATTCACTGCCTCCTCCGGTACAGCGAATAAAAATGTCTACAGTGTTGTGAGAAAAAAAAGAAAAAAGAAAGAAAAGCGTGTCCACATTTCGGATGGAGGGGGACCGGGGTGAAATTTCAGGTCGAGCCAAGTCTCTGAACGTTATGTGCAAAAGACGGTGAGAGCTAAAATAAGAGCGAAGTTTAGTTTTGTCGTCTCGGTGCTGTCTTCAAGGAGTGAAAAGGGGAGACAATGGGAACCGGGATGGACCAACGGACCGAGAGAGACAGCCGAGAGGAGCGTCTCTCGCCTGCCATCTGTCAAGTCAAACACCAAGCAACAACATAGCTGTTCCGGTAGCGATTTCCAAAATAAAAGCGTATATTACTTATACTCGGAACTTCAGAAAACAATTAAACCAGAGCAGTCGTGGCACATTTATTTCAACAGTCTTATTTCTGACTCTGCAAGAACCTCCATCCCTATTTGCTGAAATTTTTGTTTTGGACATTCCTTTACATTTTTTCCATTTCGATTTATGTTGGAACTATAAACTAAACACAACAGACAAAGACAAAGAATTGTATTGTTAGTGTTAAGTTTATTTCCTGAGATGTATTAGCATAAGGAAAAAGACATATGGTAATGAGAGCAGTAACCTGTTGGCTGGAGTCCTTTGTGAAGGTCGTCTTGTTCTGGTGTTTAAAGAGGAAGCACACTTCAACAGTGGCCCTTTTATTGGGAGAATGAATAGGCGTGTCCTCACTTTGATTGGACAATAGCTGGGTGAAACCGACAGCTAATTAAGGTAATTGCCTAGTGTTGAGCAAGTAATTTATTTATTTTGATTTCACTGTATATATGTTGACATACTGAGGAATAAGTTATGGTCTCGTTAGAGTGAGTAAAGAAAAAGGTGTATATTTTTATAGCTTTTTCTTTGAGCCCTGACCTGATAGGCTAGTTTGAATTGGAAAGGCGGGCCCTTACGCCATATATATTTGAGTGGGATGGAAATTTTTTTGCTCCTTTTGTGAAGAGCAACACCAGAGTGCAAAGTGGATTTTCCCCATTTTTCCTTTGCTTTGTGCATTGTCATTAGAGATTAGAAATAAAAGTCTGCCTATTTTTCCCGGCCTTCTGTCTGCCTGCATGATGTTTTCCCCCTGCACTTCACCTCACTCACCTCACCATGCAGGTAAGATTTACCTGTGTGTTTATTATTGTTACCATGACTATGAAGGTCTGGTACACTTGCTGCCGGTACACTCCCACTGGTTGTATCCAAGGGCAGGGACAAGTGACCTTCATAGTCATCTCTTACTCTAGTGTCTTCTTTTTGCTTCAACAGGCCTTGCAGGTCCAGGTTCACTGGGTTGCTAGTAACCAAGACCTTATCTGGGACCCAAATCAGACCTGGTCCAGATTATATTCAGTTTAATCAGGTCATCTAGCTCTGAGGCTTGCATCTGTGTGTCAGTATATACCTGAGTGGATCTAAATGGATGCTCTGTTAACAGGCAGATAATATGATTTTTTTTTCCACATGTGAACTGTCAAATCCAGGGAAAAATAACCATTTACTACTCTTTGACACAAATACCTGCTAATTGGTGCATTGGTGCTGCTACCATGTTGATGCCTCTTTTTATTTGGACTGCCATGGACTGTCTGGGACAACCTCATTTTGAACTGTGCGTTATCATCCTGAGATTGTTTCAAATTGGAACTGGCTGTTCTTGTGTTATTAAAAAATATGCAATATGGGTTTGAGTGGGTTTTCTGTTGGTTCAGTTCAAATAAAGTTTGGAATTTTGGACCTGTGAATAATTTACCACACTAAAACTGGTCAGACTCGTGCACTTGTTTCAGTTATGCACCAAGGTTGGATTAGCTTGTGCACACACCTAGCTAGAAACCATAGGCCGTTATGGAGGTATACAACGGATAGCATGGATTAGGTATTTTAGTCACGTTTTATTCATGTAATGTTTTATTCATGTAAACTGAACCAAAGCAATAGACTACAAGACAGACTTTTCTGCTGCATTTGTTGTGGACTGTTCTTTTTATATTCATATTGATATTACATTTTTTTCTTATTTCTTGAGTAGGCATCAGGAAAATTTTCTATTAATATTAGAATGGGTATTGTTTTCACCCCAGGTAAAGATACTCCTTGAAATATTTAATTCTTTGGATTGATAGTAGGACAGAGGGCACGTTCTGTGCTTTTATTTTGAAGGCAAAGGGGCCTGACATCCATCCTTGATGTAGCTGCCTCTGGTTGACTTGATGGAGCTGATGTTCCGCTCGGCAGGGGAGCGGCGGGGCTTCTTTCACTCACTGAAACACACAAACATAGTCAGAAAGAGAGATGTAGCTGTGGTCGGAGTGCAGCTGCTCGAGAACATGGCCTTCAAACATCAAGCCATGTAATGAATGAGTCTGTGCGCTCTCTCTCTCTCTCTCTCTCTCTCTCTGTGTGTGTGTGTGTGTGTCCTGACTGAGTTGTCAAGATAATCATTTTATCCTCATTTCTCATTCATTTAATTGAAGGCTGAAGGGTTTTCTGATAACCTGCTATTAAGGCTGAATATTAAAAAAAAGGGGGGGGGGGGGGGGCAGTGTGTTTAAAATTTTCATGTAGCATATTAAAATTGCTCACAACTATCCATCAATTATGGGAAAGAGCTTTGGGTTAACACTTCAGAGGGTGATTGCCTCATTTATGAATGACACTTAATTTAGCTCAGTGGCTCTGTGTTGTTCCCACAGTGGCTGGAGTAAAGCGAACGCATCGCAGCAGCAGACCACAACCAAATTATGCAACTAAATGCTCCTTAAAACAAGCAGCTACCCTCCAATTAAAGGTGGAGGAATCTTTGTGTGCGTGTGTATTATGAGGTCACTTGTGCCACGCCTATAAAATGGCCAGGAGTTTAAATAGACACAGAGGTGTAAAGGCTATCACTGCTTTAGCTATACAACATAATGGCCTGTTTTCCCCTCACCATCAATCTCTGTCACAGCCTCACCCCTCCCACACACACACACAGACCCAGGACAACAACACACGCATTCAGATTTTCACACACACATGCACAAGCAAATGCACATGCGCACACACACACACACTTTCGAAACCACACGCAGTGCGACAGGAGTTTAATTATGCCACTAATCTTGAGTGACAGTGGCGTATATAATGGCTGATTCCCCTGAGGGCCATGTGTCAAAGCACCCACCCATTCATCCATCCATCCCTTCTTCTATTTATCATCTTACCTACTTAGTCATCCATCCATTGCCCCATACACCCATATTTCCACTCAACTCCTTACTTTTTTTTAATCATCAGCATCCTCCATTTTTCTCTTTATATCATCCCCTGCTTTTCTTCTTCTTTTCACTCCTTTTCATTCATTCATTATTTACGTGCCCTTTTGTAATAGTCGCTCTGAAATTCAGCCTCTGTAATTTTCCCTTTGTCACACATCATCTGCTCTTTTACAAAGGTGACTGACCAGGCCAGTGTGTGTGTGTGTGGGGGGGGGTGTCTCTGACCAAATGGACCTTGGCCCTGGTGAGGTCAGAGGCTTGATCTATCTGACTGAACACAAGATCTAATAGCATGATATGAAAAAGATACTGAAATGATTAGTTAATTAAACTGAGGGTGAATCATAAAATCAATAAGCAACAAGTTTACGTATCGATTAAGCATTCAGGCATTTCTAGAGCAAAAAATCACTCGTTATAATTTTTTAAATGAGAATATTTTCCAGTTTTCTTTGTTCTCTAATAGAGTAAACTGAATACCTTTGGATCTGTAAATGTACTGGAATTTTTATCCATGATATCCTTTTTTCCCAAATACTTATTTTTCACACAGGTCCTGTAGCATTAGCAGAGCACCATATTGCATATCACTGCTCAGAATTTGCAGTGAAAGTGAAACCTTTAAATCCGTAAAATAAGTGCTGGAGAGGTGGTGCATCAAGTCATAGAGAAGAAGATGAATCAAGAGTAGCAGTTACAATTAACAAATATTCTGAGACAAAAAAAACATCGCACTATGAGGTCTACTCAGTAGAGGTATAGGAGCTTTCAATTGTATAACATGATCTTTCTCAGCAGATGTAGTTGTTGAAAAGAAAGGAAACAGTACACATTTGAAAGAAATGAGGATACAGAAGCAGAAATGAAGGACATTGCATTGTATTGTAACGGTTAATACACATTTGGTTGCTATTTGTCATTGTTATTACTGCTGCAGTCTCATCTGAAATGTTGTGCTGCTTTGCCAACACAAGCTGCTTTCCTGTCATGTCAGTAAAGCATATTTGAATTTGATTTTGACAGAGAGAAAAAGTGACTAAGAGAGCGAGGGAGTGACAGACAGACAGACAGAAAGGGAGAGAGAGAAAGAAAAGGAGAGAGAGATAGGCTACACCTCCTTCCAGATAGTGAGATAGTACGTGTTTATTACTTTATCTGTCTGGACCAGATGTCACCAGATGCCTACTGCTGCCAGCCTATCTCAGCCCCCACACACACATACACACACACATATACATACACAAGGAAAACACACAGACCTTCTGCCACTCTGACATGCTATACCTCCTACACCTTGTCCTATCTGAAAACAATCTGAACCTGAAACTGTGTGGCCAGATAGTTGAAAATAGCCTATATGAATGCGAAATATCAGTTCCAGCAACTGAACCGCCGAAGACTCACATGCACTGCTTACCCCTCGTAAAAATTGAGGACAGACGGAATCTAGATGCAAGCTGACACGGGCGGAGAGAAAGACAGGGAAAGCAGGAGACAGAAAGAGATGAAAGGAGAGATGGAGGGAGAAGCAAAGTGACAGAAAGAGAAAAGATAAGGGTAAGGAGGGAAAGTGAGACACAAGGGGATGCGAGGGGATAATGTGCTGTTGAGAGAACAGAAGCTCCATGTTAAGGGTTTTTGTTGTTGAAGAAAAATACAGATCATATCAACAAAAACATTAAAGTACAGACTGAGTTATGTTGAAGAAACTAAGGAGTCGTGTGGAGACAGCTGCGGTAAACAGGCAAAGATAAAACATTGTAGAATGACAGGCTGTCACACACATTTTGTGTTACTGAGAAACGATGAAAACGATGATATAAGAATATCAAACTTAACTGAAGTGTTTTGCTGGACGTACATACTATTAGGTAGATGTGATTACTTTATAGCGGTTTGTTTTTTTTAGCCACTTGGGAGCAGCAGAAACAGGCATTTTCAGTTGATGTGGTGACCATGTTAGCAGGTGGTTACTTATCCAGCAGACGGCAAGAAACAATATTCACTTGGAGTGGTGTTTCTGGCCACACCATCAAATGTAAGTCAAATATTCGCCGCTGGGCAGCAACAATCCCGCTGTTGGGTGGTGAACATGTTCACTCTATAATATGACCCATTGTTATTAAAACCATACATAGTCGCTGTGATTGTAAATGTCAATTTAGGCACTTTACAGGTTTTTCTGAATACCATTTGCATATGGGGTCAGTGGTGTATCATGGCTGTGGCTCTTCAGTGTACCAATGAATTCCTCTCCAATTAATAGATTCTTTCCAGAGTGAAAAAGAAAATTCTATTTCTAGAGTGGAAATTTCTAAAATTTCTACAAAGGAAAGAGATTGCCTTACAAGATACCCTGCTGAGTGGCTGATTGTGGCATAACAGCATAACTGTAGCCTACCCTGTGACTCCTGCCTCTTCACATGCAGTTCAACACTTGAGCACAAATCAATTTAACTGAAAGTAGGATTAGTGATTGTAGACTGTGGTTAACAAACTATGAGTTCACTGAAAAGGCTACTCCATATAAGACTGCTTTCTTCTGGCTTTCTATCTCTGATAAATTTACAATCATTTTCAACTCCCAACCATTAACAATCATGGGTATCATGATAGAGACATAAGAAAGTGTTTTAACGAAATGGTTTGACCTAACAGTAAAAATCCTCATTTGCTTTCTTGCAGGGAGTTAAATGAGAAGATCAATACCACTCTCACATCAATGTTTTTGTACACACAAACAGGATATAACTTGTTAATTAGCTTGAGCTTTAGAGGTGCTGGTTGATGGATTTTGTTACCGCTGGAAAGAGCAAGGTAAGCTGTTTCCCTCTGTTTCCAGTCTTTATGCTTAGCTAAGCTAACTGGCTGCTCTTTAGCTTCATATTTACCGTATAGACATCAGAGTGGTATCAATCTTTTCATTTGATTCTCAGACCCAGTAAGCATATTTCCCAAACTTTTGAACTATTCTTTTAAGTGCAGTGGTTGTTTGACATGATAAGCTGGTGCAGGCATAGTTGATGGTAGTTTCACAACATGCATAAGTAAAATGATTATTTGCCTGAAGTCACTGCTCCTGCATTTTCAAAATATTATAAATTTTTTTGGGGGGGGTACTTTTACTGACCTTTATTTATTTATGGGGGGTATTGTGAGGGCAAGAAAGCACAGTTAAGAAGTCAGGTGGAAAGCCTCATTGTCTGCTAAAAGCTGAATCATTTGCAGCTCCATGTCAGCAAGATGAAGAAGAAGATATCAGACAGAGCAAGGAGATACAGACACCTGTCACCATCCAGGGTGAGGAGGTGGAGATGGCACAGACTCACACATTTTAGTAGATTCATATCAACAGTACAGACACGTCTGACAACCCCAATTCACTCTAGAGGAAAAGACAGGTTAGTATTCAATGTGAGTAACAGATGATAATCTTAAATTGTGACCAGTTCATTGTTATGCTATTGTATACAGACTGGAAACATCAATATAAAGGCTCATGTAACTCATACAAATGTAGCTTTATTATAACTAACTAATGTGGAAGTAGTGGCAGCAAGGAGGATAAGGCCCAAACTAAGCAACATCTTGGCAAATATCTCCTAATCTCTTGATGTGCTTGTGCAGCAAGAGAGCAGCTTTTAGCTGTTGGCTCAGCACCTCCAAGGCAGTTCATAAAGACACTTAGTTTTCAGCATCACAGTCCTCTTTCTGACAGAGTAGAAAGAACACTACTACACAACAGCATGCACCTTAAAGTTCATCATGCTTCCCACAGAATATATGAAAGCTTTAATGTGGTCACTCAAGAAATTATTCTATATCTGTACATTTCACACCATAGCTGTAATTGATGCAGAGAAGCTCACCATATGGATCTTTTTATTTTCTGTATGCCCTTGGGTTTGAAGACAGTTCAGTGGTTTATAAAAACTTCAGTGTTCACAATAGAAGACATTATGATAAGCCCTCTGAGCAGAGCTACCTCTTCATGGCAGTCTGGGCATTACATTCAGTTGCTATCAGAAAGTGAGGGGCTAGCTGCTTAGCAGGCTAACTTCAGTAGGAGAAAGGAAGCTGATAAAATGAAAAGTGAAACATTGCCATTGTTTTCAACTCAAGGGTAAAGGAATTAAATTTGATGCTGAACTTGCAATGTTTTCTTTAGACTGGTAACCAAACAGCTGTTAATGCTAACATTGGCTGTGTAGCGATAGCAAAACATACGAAGAGCCCCTTTAACTTGAACTCAAGAAGTCAATACACATCCATGTTAACTGAAGGTTTCCCTACAATAACAATGATGACATTAATTGTGGACACAAAATAAAAGTCCTATGTGAAAAAGATTTCTCCTTGAACACATTCTGATCTGAGTAAAACTGAAATGACTGGATTCTTTTGTGTACAGTGTAGAAGCTGCCAACAGATATTATACACATGTGGAAACATCCAAACCATCAGTGTGATTTTAATAAAACATATCAGCTTTCTCATGCTTTCCTCATGCTTTTGCATTGATTTCCTCATTTGCCTTAACAAACAGGAAAAAAAAAATTAAATAAAGTGCTTAACAATAATTTCTTAAATCATTTGTAATGCAAGCAATATACTGCACATCTTTATCTTGTCAGGATAGGGAAAGATAGTGAAAAAATGTAAATATTCCCCATCTTTGATTTCCACACTTGAGATGCAATCTGATTAACATCCCATTTTAAGCATCATTTTAAGGATTTAAATCTACAGTCATGGAGAAACATTGCTTCAGGTTTTGCGACATGATTATCATTAATTTCACAATTAGAATTATTTCATTTGCCTTCAAGCATGTTCCTGAGTGATCCAACAGCCAAGGTATCTTTACCCCATAATTATTAGCAAGATAATTATAGCAGGCATCTCACTATTTTCTTTTCCCACCAAGTGCACTTGTAGACTAAGAGAAGAAAGAGCTCTTTTTCTTTCCAACAATTACATTTTTTTCTTTGACTTTTGCAAAAATGAGCTGGGTGAAAGAATTAGGTCCACTTACACAGCAGCCCTCTACATGTCATTCAGTTTGTGCAAGGACAGAGAACAACAGCAGACACAACACAACCCCACTAGAAGTCTCCATCACAAAGCACAACACAAATGTGGGTCCTTAGCAAGTATACAAAAATATCATGGGTCTGTAAAATGCTCCCACAGGTTTAGCAAAAATAAAGACAGCCTCAGTGTGTGTGTGTGTGTGTGTGTGTGTGTGTGTGTGTGTGTGTTGGTGGGGGGTGGGGTGGGGGGGATATAGACATTCATGCCATGAATCACACACTAATTCAGTTTTATTTGTGCTCCTTGTCTGAACAAACATTTCACCTTCTTAAGAAGCTGGCCTCAAGTGCGTGTGTTTGTGTGTTTGTGTGTATATGTATGTGTGTGGGGGCTCATGTGAGTGCATGTATTCAGTCGTGTGTGTGTGCCTGGAGGCAGAACTGTAAGTGCTATTAGACCTGGATATTGCAGCAGTAGCTTACGGGAGCTCAATACAAGTCATTGCATTTGTCATTTTTATCAAGAGCGGAGTCTAAATGTATAATATAAATCTATAGCTATGTAATATAGTATAAATCACAACAGGCTCTAAGGCTTATTATTGACTCCAGCCCTGGGTCAATTTCTATTCAATATATTAAAATCTGTAGTTTCTGCATTTTTTTTTCAGTGGCAACAGAAAATATTTTCAAAGACAGCCTCTTCTTTCACATCCACATTTGTTACCTACTGTATTCCCCCTTAAAGCAGAAATATCCCTATGAACACCCCACCATATTTCCTGCTTCCCTTTATTGTTAGACTAAGACTTTCCTCATAAATACACAGTAACCACTAAATTATCCCCACATTGATTTGAACTTCCCCCTTGAGAAAATAAGTACGTCCCAATTGACTGACTGAAAGTGTTTGTGTGTCCAAGCTTTATGAGGAATTATGCTTTTGATTCTTACAGACACATTTTGTTCTGGACTCAGAAAGTATTACAGTTCAACACCCAGTCCAGTTAAGGATTTCTTCTTTTTCCACCAGAGTTGTATTCATGACCAGCTTAGATCTTTTTCCCCTCATTTATTTATGTCTTTACCTCTACATTTATTTATCCATCCATCCATTTCAACATCATTGTTTACCTTATAAGTCTAATGTAATAGGAAGTACCTCAGACATTAAAAATAAAGTTAATCGTTTTAATTGGCTGAATTGGTTGTGTGGGAGTACCCAGAGAAAACCCACGCCGACAGCAACAGCAACAAGTGTCAGGCTGATGTGATACTGACTGTGTTGGTGTTACTGTGCGGCCCTTTAGAGCAAGCTGCAGAGCTGCAAACATGAACAGAAGTACTGTATGTCGCCTGAAACTGACTTTGTTTGGATTTGAAATGTGAAGTTTTCAGCATGAATAATTGCATTAAAAAACTGAATCTGGATTAGTTTGGAACTGAAAGTCTAACCTGGTCTGCAGCAATGTTCAAGTGAGTGGTGTCAAGTGACATTCAGATTTGTTAATGACCAGATGTGTGTCTCAGTAAACTGAAATTGAATTGTTAGAACTGAGTGTAAATTGTGAGAACTGATCAAATACAGTTTCACAGCAAATGGTTTCAGTTATTACATTCAGTTTCAAGTTCACTTGAATCCAGTTCCAAAGTAATAAATTCAATTTCAAATGATCCAATTCAGATTCAGTTACTCAAGTTAAACAACACAAATTCAAATTATGTGAATCAAATGAACTTTTTAAAAGCAATTATTAAAGTTTAAGTATTCAAATTCAAATATAAATCATTTAAATTCAGTTTCTAGAGATACAAACTCTGTCCACATGCAAAGCTCCTCACCTGCAGGTGATGCTGTGCTGCCTCAGGGGATGAATGCCAGGAGAGTGAGAGCAGCGAGCAGGCCGGCTGAGAAAGCAGAGACCTGGAGGATGTCCTTCCACAGGCTCTGGGAAGTTGCCTTTTTGGCTAGCCGAGCAGACTGCTGTCTGATGTGAACTTGCATGGACTTTACGATGACGGTGTCCACAACCGGGTCTTGAAGCAGGATCACTGATTCCAGCATACGCCGTCCTCCGAACTGTTTCCTCAGGTCCCTCAGCACGGCCTTGCAGATTTTCTTGGTGTGTTTTGTATCTGGGCAGAAGCCTTCATGGATGGTGAGTCCCTCCACTGTCTGGCTGACCAGACGTTTTGTGTGGGGGACCCACTCTTCGTGGCTGCGGGTCTTGAGAGCCTGACACTTGGTCAGGACTCTCACCGTCAGCAGGGTTGCACACAGTCTGAGCTGGTCCTCGCTGTCCTTCTTGGTCGTAGCCTCACAACCAGAGGCAGGTGGTTCGGCAGACTCAGGTGATGGCAGTTGGTTGATGTTGTCCTTCCTGTCGTTTTCCATCATTTGTAGTGAATCTTTTTCTGATACTTGGATCTGTGATACTCAGTAGAGTGTTTGAGAGATCTAATACAGTACCTGAGAACCTGGGGGGTTTAAGAGTTAACAATTCTAGAATCCTACATTCTAGATTTCTTGAATCCTGGATTAAAGGGTAATAGAAATCTAGAATCCACACACACACACACACACACACACACAGTGTATAATTAAATAATAAGTAAACACAGACCAACCTCCCCACTCATAACCAGTGGATGAACTCAGATGCCTTACTTAAAGAAGAGTACCAATACAACAGTGTGATAAAATACTCTGTGATAAGTAGAAGAAGGTACAGGTCTGCAGGTGTGAAAGAAAATTAACCTGCTGTTCCTGCTGCACCCACTAATTTTTAACACGATTCAGTCCCCAATGCTTGAACTTTATGTAGCGCACGATCCAAAAATAGACACAATGACATCTGTATGCACTAATACAGAGCTGAAAATATTCTTGACCATCTTTTTGTCTCCCTTTAATAAGTTTTCTAAAGCATATCACATAATCTTATATCTGCAGGCGCTGTTGTCACGGAATTGTAAATGTTCAGATTTTTTTCTCAAAAGCTGACTTTCAAAGGTCATGCTCGACCTTGGAAACCGAATTTTAGAAAAAAACATCTTATAACAAGGTCCATTTGTCAAGGATTGAAAAAAAAAAAACCTGCCAAAACCCTGCTTGTTATGTAGTATTAAAAGCTGTCCTGCACTTTAATATACACATGATTAAGAAATTAATAGAGAATAATGGCTGTTGTTTGTCAAATGATTCATTAAAATATAATGAATTATATGGTCTCCTAAAAAATGATGACACATTTCTCTCCCATACGTGATATTACATTAGGTTAATAACAGTAATAATAATAATAACTATTATTATTATTAATAGTTATTAATAACTATTATTATTATTATTATTATTATTATAACGGTCCTGATATCAGTGATGCTGGCTGAGGTATTCTGAGCAAATTTTATCACCCTTTTTTAGTGGATTAGAGACATTACTGTCTAAGTTTCTCTAAATTTCTCTCATTTTTCAACCATATCAGCACAAACAAAATTCCCTTTCACCTCCTGTGTATTGCAGCGGCAGCCGAAATTGACCAATATCTCAAACCTTGGACAAATGAGGCCAAAACCATCTGCATGGATAGATATTGGGGGGAAAGAGAGGAAATATATTCTACTCTTTTGTAATTTGGTGAAAAAAACCTTCAATATTTTTGTATTAACGTCTTTGTAGGGGTGGCTGTGTGAGCATTGACATACCTACATGTCTGTACACCCAGTCTGGGGTCTGTGCTCAGAGACACTATGATTCTAATTAAGACAAAGTAAACTGGGACAGATAATTTCCAAAGTTAGTCAAATGGGGACAGGCATTTACAACCCCAGTCTTTAATGATGAAAGAGAGCGTCATGACAGTGGGTGAAGCCAGAGAAAACGTAGACTATGGTGGAAAGAAAACGAAAGATTGAGAGCAGAGAAAGAACAACAGACTGAGATGAGAGAGATGGTGTGGCTAAAGATGGACTAAGAGAACAGACAGAGTGAGATGAGAGAGACCAGACAAATTAATAAACTTTGCAGCTGTTCAAGGAGAAAAGGCGACACAGAGACAAAGAGGACAACAATTACAGTACATAAAATACAACTGTGGAGAGGGAGGAAGAGAGAGAGAGAGAGAGGCAGAGAAAAATGGAGAGATATGTAGAGAATGAAAAAGAGATGTAGAAAAGAGGATATTGATTGGTTAAAAATGCATGAGGTGTCTGGTGCGCAGCTCCTCATTTCTAATGCCTTGTGACCAGACAGACTAAAACTAAAACGCTGTCTCCCTGAATAACTGTGTTCAAAGCTGTTTTTATATCATCTACTGTTTTTTGGTCTCCAACACAGTCAGTTGGTAAATTAGTCACTCCATAATCTCTTTCAAAAATAAATCACTATTTGAAAAGACTCCCAGGTGTTTTAGAGGCAGCCTATTTTCAGTCAGTGCTGGCATAGATATGATACACACCATTTATAGGAAAACACGTGAAGTATCTTAAACTTTTGGATGCTGAAATGGAAAGTAAACTGTGTACAGACACAGTGGTTAAAAATGTCTGCCCCATGTTTACCTTCTTTGTCTCTTTTTTTGTAGATAGACTGAATGAGAATCTGTAAACAGAAAACGTAAGTAAAGATATGTGCATGTCTGGCTTAGAGCTCTGTCCAGCAGAACCAAGACTGAAAGGTATTGGACTGTCAGACGGGTTCATCGTCTGTTCAGGCACCAGTCAGTAAATTGGTTCTTTAAAAAGTTACTAAATCAGATGCTTTTCTTCATTCTCCTGTGGTTGTTAAGTCCCTTGGCTCCATTTTTATTCGGTTTTGCTCTAAATGTCACTTGCAGTTACTTTTATCAGCTTTGGTTGAAATGTATCTCTCTTTTACCCGTGACCTATCTTTTACTTTCTTGTCTCTGAAATGCACTGTAGTCATCCTGTCAGGCAGTACTGTTAGTGCCGTATCTGTACCTAGAAGCATGATCCAATATGCACATGTCTGTACATGCGCAAAACTAACTACATCCTCACTAATTAACATTAGCCTGTTAATGCTAAAAAACATGGAGTTAACGTTCCAGCCCAGCTTGCACACACTCTAATAAAAATTTTGTGGTATGTGCTTTATACTCGCTTTGACATGTTATCAAGGGAGAAACTTAACGATCTATAATCATATAATACTAGACATACATGTAAGTAGCTTGGTGTGGTTTCGTAGTGATGCGCATGTACAGACCAGGTGATAGAGAATAAAAACAGCTAATGCTAATGAGTAGCTTAGGTTGGCAGAGTAGCAGTGCCTGCTAACAGCTTTTGATGGTAATGGAAGTCACTGTTTGGTGTTGTAAAACTACTTTTAAAATACATGTTTAACTGTATTAAATTGTAGGTTAATAAACTGTGTTCATTTCAGGGTAATTAATAAGAATGGATAGATAGGGAGCTGAAAGAATAAGTACAAGAAGAGCAGATGTCATCAGGCTTCATCATCTGGAAACTATGAATGTCTGTACAATATTTTGTGCCAATCCATCCAGCAGGCCTAATTGTTGAGATATTTCAGTCTGGTCCAAACTGGGGCATCAACCAAAATAATAAATACACCTAATAAATACACCAAAAATGACATTATGTTGTTACAATGATAACAATTCAGTCCGTCACTATGTAATATTAGTCCCCGAGCTCTAATTGTTCTTCCTGACACTGTGACTTTAATTTCCATTTCCTCCCTGCTCTCTGCTGTCTTTCCATCTGTCAGGTCTGCCACTGCCAATACTGTGTTTGACAGTGTGTGTGTGTGTGCGTGCGTGTGTGTACATGTGTGTTTACTGTATTCACTCCAATGCGTCTCCATGTCCGTGAACTTGTATCAAGACACAGCATGGTTTGGCACCTGCGACCAGTGAGTGCCAGTGCGATGGAAACAAACCGCACGCCTGGCAGATCAGAGTTTAGATGAGAGGACTTACACTTCCTGGCTGAACCACAGAGCCAAAATTAGTCCAGAACCTTACAGGCCATTCAGGTACTTGTAGGGTACATCCACCTGGCGTGCTTTTCCATCAGTCTGTTTCCTGTGAAGAGCTGTTCACAGCCAAATATGTTTTTTTAAAGCTGGCATGGACAACAGAGTGAAAAGCCAACACTAATGTAAAATAGATTTTTTTAGATTTGGGCGGCAGAATTCACAAAAGGTCTGTCTTGTAATGAAATCTTTGAAGATGTTCTTTACTCACGCTTTGCTCTCAGATATAAACTTTAAGATGCCTTTAAGATGTGATAACATTAATAATTATTCAATAAAACAGACATGAAATGGAATTATATTAAACAAGTTTTATAACATCATATTCATTTAGCAAATGCTTGTTTGCTCTCCCCACATAGTATCAGGAGCCCAGTGTCTTGCTCAAGGGCAAGACATTTAGACAGGAGAAGGTAGGTATTAAACCACCAACCTTTAAATTACAGGTCATATCAAAAAGAATTAAAAAAGCACCTGAAGTGGTAAAAATGTGATAAATTCATATACAAACTTGCATTGTGGGTATTCATTTTCTATTGTATTGTATTGCCCTCTATACTATACTAACACAGTGTCACTCTAAGACAGATATAATAAGCCCCAGGCCCACTGGATTTAGCAGATTTCATTCTAATATACACATCAACTCCACTGGTTGACATAATTATCTGAAACAGCAAGAAATTTTTCCTGGCCAGCACACTCGGCCTACAAACAGTGTGTGTGTGTGTGTGTGTGTGTGTGTATGTCTTATCCCATCAGTAGTATAGCTTTGGGCTGGTTTACATTTGCATAATGAAGTCAATAACACTGGCCTCCTGGGAGGGAGCATGGTGACATTATTACTAATTTAATAAGAAGAAAGTGTGTGTGTATGTGCATGTTTATGTGTATGTGTGTAATTGTGTTTGGGGAGGGAGAGAAACAAAGATGGTGAGGAGCAGAGTGAGGTGTTGAGAGAGACATTTAAGTGCAGGGGGTGAAAAGAGAGAAAGATGGAGGGGAAGGAAGAACATTCAGGAGCGGCGGGGAGGGGAGGGGAGTAGTGTAACTAGATCAGGCTGGATGAAAGGAGGAAAAGGAGCACAGGAAAGGTGACTAAGGGAAAGAAAGAGGAAGAGAGAGAGAGAGGACCAAAAGGTGAGGGTGAAAGGAGGACATGAAGTTAGAGAAGCAGAGAGAAGTGTGGTCAGAGGGAGGAAGAAGAGAAGAGGCGCAGGACAGAGAAGAGCAGAAAAAAGACAAAGTATGTGGGTAGGTGAAAGAGTCAGACCATTATGGAAGAGCAGAGAGTGATTTTGAGAGACAGAGATGTATGGGTGATGTGTGACTGTTGTGTTCTTCACTACTGTTTTAATCACAGGCTCGGTGTCCTCGCTGTCCTCTGCTGGTAAAAGGCCTGCAGCTGTCTGTGTGTCGAAAACAGGTAGCTGTAGCCCCGTGGCAGCATTACTAACAGAACACATAGTGCATGAACCAGCCTGTGGAGTAAAAATAATTTAAAGTCATGCAGAAATTTGCATTGTTACTACTAATGATGGCTCTGCTCAATTTGAAAGCTCTGCAAAGCCACACTGGTGTCATTGATTGTACCTCATTTATTGGCTCAAGTGAAGTTGGGTAGAGGATGGGTTAACGAACTTCACAAACCAATAAGAATGAATATAATCTTTCCTACCTACCAAAAGGTCTAGAACCATCGTCCAAGACATCTTTTGAAGTGACAGTTAACATTTCTTGTTGGAAAGTCAGTCAAACAACTACAAGGAGACACAAAGTGACCTCAAAGACACAGAAAACAACCACCAAAAGACACAAGACATGGCAAAAATATCTACCATTAAAAACTAAATATTGAGAACTTTACCTCTAAATTCTGAATAGCTTATGTAATCTTGTTTGACTAAAAGTTTGTTTCTAATGAATAATTGAATTATAAGGCTGGTATTATTCTAGATTATTCTTATTGCCAATAAGTTTTATAAAAAGACCAAAACCACCAATGATTTGATTCTACAAACAGGCAGTGTCTTTGTATCTATCTTATTCCTTTGTGCCATAGTTCTTTATAGAACTGAATATAACCATTGTAGATTACTCAGAGTCATTCTCACATACACAGTCCTGCTGTTGTAAATACTCACTTTAACACCAAATGTGTGTTAATCTGCTGCTGCAACAGAATACATTATTTTCCTCTGTTTGAGTAACATTTACTAACTACTACAGTGTTCAGCTATTTGAAAAAAAATCTATTGTAGTATATTCGATGGTGATGATGTGAAGATGATGAAGAGAAGATCTCCACAACCCATGTTAAAAGATGTGTCTTTCTGGATTGAGTGCTACAGACAGGGTAGGGAAGTTAGGAAACTATTGAGAGATGAACTAACACATTGTTGGTTTTAGTATTTTCATGGCATTTGTTGACATTAATGAAAATATAGAATAACACCATTTGTACATAACAGTAACTGGATTTTTAAAGGCATGATGAGTGACAGTGGTGATACCTGAGCTTGTTTATGATGTAACACTAAATCCTTCAAGCTTAACCATGCTGAAAGGTCCACATTGAGTAGGAAGTTAGAGTCACACTATGCAGAGCCTTAGAGGTTTGAGCCTATGTGAGAAGTGAAGTGGTGCTGGATGTGCAACAATTCACCTTCAGGGTGTTGAAAAGACTTCCTGGTCATGATCAACTCCAGCTGTAAGTGTCTACCCGCAGCCACAGGTGTGAGTTTGTCCTTATTCGTTTTCCGAGGTGCTGAACTGGCACCAGCAGGACCAGACACCTCTGTCGCTGTCTGTGGACCTGAACCCCAGCCAGACCTGGAGAACCTGTGAGGTTCAATTCTGTGTGATGCTCAGAGGAAAAGTTTCATAAAACCTTTCAAAATCTCACAGCTACCAAGATGTCTCTGTGTTATACCTCTTCAGTGTCTGGAGATACAGATGGAAGGAAGAATAAATCAGGACGTATCAACACATCTCTCTGTCAAACCAACACAAACACCCGCACACACACTAACACTGTAGTGCAGACATAAGCATTGTTCTTTGCTGATTGCTGTTAGTTTCATCAGATTTACTTTGGATGGTTGGTTTCATCAGAACATCTCTCATGAGTGTGCACACTTGTGTGTACGTACAGTACAGCAGTTATCTAGCAAAAAAAATAAATGACAAATCAATGACTAAATATCAAAACTAAAATGAGGCCAACAGTAAAAATGTATTTGGTGGTTGAGATGAATTTATGTAACCAGCACCTTGATTGAGCCTGAATGAACATGAGAGCTACTGGGAACTGTCTTTCTTTCTTAGTTTATCTCTAAAGAGTTGGTATATATGTACAGTAGTTTTTGAAGCATGTTTAACTGGAACCTGTCTTTCACTGTTCATAAGGAGGCACAGACTGTAAATACATTGTTTGCTTTTTTGGATCATAGGATATGTGAACAGAAAGTAGGGGTTGTAAGGGACTGTGTAAAAATTATTAGCACGTCAGGGAGGTTAGAAAAGAAAATGTCTCCACCCCCCCTTTTTGCCAAGAAGTTGTTTGTTTTTATCACTCCAGATTTATATTTTATTTCAGCCTTTCCCTGTGAGAAAAAATAAATGTAAAAAATAAGTATTGACAAAAGGGAACATGTGGCCATTTGTCAATTCTAATTTTTTGACATTTAGAAACCATTTTAATCGGAGACTAAATGTATATTTCAAATGTCAAAAAATAACACACTTTAGGGAGCTGGGACCCCCTTTTTGACATTTGCAATACATCCCCATATAGTTGTTAGGAACCATTGTTCCAGTCTGGAAAAAGGTGTAGCGGCCACAGGGAAGCCCTGGGGTCCCAGGCTTGGCGCCAAAAAATCCAGCTTCCCAGGGAGAACCGACGCCCCAAGTGGCATCCCGAAAGCTTGCACAGTTCCCTGAGATATTAATTTAACGGCAACAATTTTGAAATTTGCGGTGCATGTGTCCCAAATGTTATGAATGGTCCTGACTGCTTATTTTTGACAAAAAGGAACAATTTGTTCCCCTTTGTTTTACACTGGTTTATGCTTTCTGTGTCAAAAATGTTCCTGTTTGTCACAGTCCTAACCTGTTCCCTAACGTGTTCCCTAATTCATTCCCTAACCTGTTTCATAACCCATTCCTAACTTGTTCCCTAACTCATTCCCTAATCCTAACCCGTTCCCTAACTCGTTCCCCAACTCGTTGCCTAATCCGTTCCCTAATCCATTCCCTAACCCCTTCCCTTACCCGATCCCTAACTCATCATCAGTCATTCTTCATTACTGTGTGAAAGAGTAGGCTATGTGTTATTACCATGTATCAAGAAATTAACACTAGCTAGCTAACTAGCTAACATTACTGTATGTATCGTTTGTGTGTGTGTATGGTTTTTGTATCCCCCAGCCCTCAGCCCCCTCTGTGCGCCCTACATATAAAGCAGTTCAGCCCAATGTTAACACCAGCTGCTGTCTGTATCTCTAATTATAGCCTCTGCAGCGCAGGCTCCCAGGGCAAGACTGGGGGTCAGGTTACTCTTTCCCACTGCTCTCTCACATAGACCCCCCACCACCACCACCACCACCACCCACACACACACATATACACACACACCCTCTTTTAAACTGGGCCTCAAAAACAGGTTCTGACAGGGCTTAAAAACTCACATGGGGCTCAACTAGATATTTATTCACTTATTTACTCTTCATGTTGACCTCTGTTTGACAAGGTAGGGCGCTTGGGAGGAAATATGCTTCCCTTGGAGTAGGCGCAGTAAGTGGAAGAAGTTTAAAGTTCTAAGTACTTCATTCTTGAAATTGTTGTCAAGGGCACAAAGTGAATATGTCAGGTCTCTTGACAAAGTCTTGATAAAATTGTTGGTGCTGTTGCTTTTACGGGCTCCACCACTCATTTAATATTATACCATATAAAACATATAATGAAATGAATAAAAAATCAATGAAAGCACTACTTGATTCACATTACAGGTGTAAGGGAATTGCCAGGTCAGTAGGGGTGAGGTCAGAAGTGGAGTAATGGGCCTCTCAGAGGAGGAAACACTGATGTAACATCAGCTGTTAGCTGCCTCTGCCTCCATCATTATAACATGATTAATAAGCTCTGTGTTTCTGAGACACACAGCGCAGGAGACCTTTAAACCTTTATCTCCTCACTTAATTCTTGCCTTTTTTTCCCTTCTTCCTCTCCATCCCTTGATCTTTTTTCTCCTTTACACCCTTACCTTCTCTCTTCCCTCCCTCCCTTCCTTTGAAGTCTCCCCCCACCCTCCCTCCTTTATCTCTCTATTTTGGACCCTTGGAGGGGGCAGGGTGAAATCTCAGTGGGTCAACCCCTTCACCCTCCTTCTCTCTATCCGTCTGTCTCTCTTTCTGTCCCCCTCTCTCCAGCAACTTTAACCCGCTAGAAACAAGAATCTCAGAAACTTTGACTCAAGAATTCCATGGACACAAATTGAAACCTTTAAGAACAACTTTGAAAACACAAAGTACAACAGAAACAGAAAGACTGTTCACTGGATTTCCTGCCATTTTCTCCTGTGGGGAAGGCTTTAGTGTATTTTTAGACCCCCGGTGTGATCCATCTTAGCGCTATTGCTGTGCGCTTTTTGCCGCTGGATTTAAGTGTTGCCTCCATCATCTTTTCTCACGTTCAACTGGGGCCTGAAAAGGATTTAACGAAGGAGTTACATGCTTGTTTCTATGGTAACACTACATTTCCCTGAACCTTTGAAGGACTGAAGGTTATCACTGAACATCTAGCGAATCCAAGGTACAGTAAGAATCCATTTCACTCCAGCTGAACTTTATAATAATGATCTGATACTGGTGGTACTGAATGCTGGAGGTCATTGCACAGTCCACACAATTATTCTCTCTCACTCTCATTTAGAATAATATTATGTGGTGGAGAACACTAACCACTGCTTATGATGGTAAAGTTTTTGGTCAAATAAGCCAAAATAATGACCATCTGTGCCATAATCTGTTCTAAACACAATCTACAGTTTGTGCCATTAACTGCTGTTAATATTGAATTATTTCCTCCATGTAGTAAACTTTTAAATCACATTTTCTTGACTAAATGCTGCACTCTCCCCTGATATCTCACAAATGTACACAAAATGAACAAAGCATGTAGTGAATTTTCTTTTCTTTTTTCTTTTCTTTTTTTTTAAAAAGAGCACTCTAACAGTACTTAATTTACTGAAAAAACAACACTTTACTCAAAGACTCTTGCCTGGACATTACAATTAACTTGTCATTCTCTTACGGATCTGTTAAACCAGCAATTCTCCTCCTAATAAAGCAATATCTACCTGTCCCCTATGATTTCTGGAAGTCTGAAGAGTTGAAAGTATCCAGTATTTCACAAGAATTTTTTTTTTCTTTCTTTTACCTTATATCGTCTTGGGATCTCTCAGATGTATCTTGAGATCCTCAGGGGGTCCCATCCTCCCAGGTTGGGAGCAACTGCATTTGAAAATATTCTCTCTGATGTTGAGCTGATCAATTATCTTTTCTCTCTTTTTTTCTCCCCTGTTTTTGTCAGACAGTGCCATCAGGTAATTGCTAAAATGTAAGCAGGAGGAATGGTTGACATGTAAAACACTGATTTCATTATCACCACACATGAGCTTCATTTAACGCGTATGAGAGCATGCTGAGTTTCTGATGCATGATGTCTTTTATCGGTTTATTCTGTGAAAAGAAAATGAGTTGTGTTTGCTCCTGTGTGTGTACAATGTGGTGCACAACATTATCATACTGTAAATACTGATGCATCTGTGTGTAAACTGAATTTTAGTGTTGTGGCTGGGAGGCAGAATGACAATAATCGAAGAAAGAAATAACAAAGAAAAGTTCTGCTGCACAAATTTATATTCATTTTTCTTGACTCATCTCTAATTCTTGGTTTTTGTTTAATATTAGATTATTTTAATTCTCTAGGCCTCAAATCAGTTATTTAAAAGAAACCATCTGAGAAATTCAGAGAGCAAATCTCTCCCAACTAGACTTTTTGTAAAACTATGTATTGTATCTCATAAGCTTAGCGTATATATTTTTAATGTTAAATCTTAATCTGAAAAGTAATTAGCTGTCAGATAAATGTGGAGTGCAATATTTCCCTCTGAAATGTAGTGTTGTAGAAAAATAGAAAATAACCAGAAAGACCACGAACTTCAGAATTTAACTTAAGCATACTACTTGTGTGAACCCAGCTATTGTCTGCTACTGGTGATGATATTCAGCAAGATTACTTTTTAAGCAGTGCCATGCCTATTTGTCAGAAAGTTGGCGTACTCCTAACAAAGGGGGACGCATTTAATGACTCACCCTCTTGACCGTGCCTTTGTCACCTTCCATTTGCCCTCAAATGCTGGTTAATAGCCTTCACCCACATCGTTCTAATTCTGTTCATTCCTTTGGTGTGGAGGAGGCAGCAGCAGTTGGTGTGCTCTGTGTGTGTGTGTGTTAAGATCAGCTCAGCACTTGATGATAACAACAGGTGGACTGGGTCATACGGTTTTGAAAAGAGGACAGACACACGAGGGAAAAATGTTTGCAAACTCTGACTCACTCTTTGGTAAAACATGGGCTACATAAGAGAACTATACTGTAATTACATGGTTTGAAGAAGAAGGGTGAAGTGGATGATTGCACAGCGCAGCTTTTCCTGTCTCTGTCTGCTGTGGGACATTTCCACTGTGCTCCAGCTGTCTGTCATTGTAATGTCGTGACTGTTTTACCTGCTGTGGATCAATATGTTGGCCTGACCAGCAGTTGCCAAGGCTCCTCAAAATCAATGACTTTTATATCACACATACACGCAACGCCCGCAGAAGCACTCCAGACACACACGCCTGTTGTTGTTCACCAGATCAATGGATAGCTTTCTTGAATCAGATGCACACACAAATGCACGTTGGAGTGTGCGTGGACAGAATTATGTTAAATTGATTTTGTAGTTTGTTATCTGAATGCAGCAACAGAAAGGTCAGCCTGAGACCAGCTACTGAGTCAAAACACATCAGTTCTTCACATTATACAACCATCCTGCGAACCACATAATACTCTACACAAGATAGATAGATCGATAGATAGATAGACATCCAAATACTGTGTAGTGTGTACTGATAATAATCTTTAGTGTACTTTTTCCCCAGTTAATGCACCAGAAATCTACATACTCACTCATACTGTTTATACTAAAAGAACGTGATATAATTGGATATCAGTCAAAAAGTGCCTGTGTTACTGAACTTTGCTAAGAAGAAGTGACATGTTTTTAAAAAGATTTAATGCTATTTTTTCTGTCATCTTCCTGGGGCTGTTTGACCACCATTTGCACTTTATTTGAATGTTTATCAGCAGTAAATTGTTGTTTGATTTCCCTTGAGCACATTACTATGGGACGACATTGTCCATCAAGAACTCACCCAATTATGTATATTGAGTCTGCATGCTGACTTCACTGAACATACTGCATACTCAGAATCTGCGTAGAATTAGTATATAATTTGGAATTTGGACACCGGTACAGAGTTTCTCCCCAGCTTTATGAAAGTACAATACTAGATTGCCACAATGACCCTTTAAAAGTAATTAATCAATGTCAGCCGTTTAAGCACAAAGTGATTACTAAGTTTGTGCTAATATGGAGCCAGGACTAACATTGTAGAAATGTTTTATCAGAACTTAACATTAGAAAGTTTAGAGGCATCCATTCCTGAATATCAGACTCACAGGGGCCTTCAAAGCTCAAGCGTCAAGTGTTTTTGTTAAATGCAAATTTGTTACATATGTTACAAATTTGCACCACTAAAATACATCATCGACTTCCAATATGACCTGCATCAGTAGCTGATCTTGTGGCCTGGTCTTGTAGAGGGTCCCTGTGTCAAAATCATGTTAGTTCATTTTCCTACACAATGTTGTATTTAATCAGATCACCACAAATTAATTTACAGACCAATAATCTGTGGCCATGTAGCACCTGCAATGGAAATATTGGTGTCTGGGCTTTAACAATGCTGCCATGATGTAACGGGTTAATCCAGCCATGCCAAAGTGCTGCTGGTTTTTGAATCGAGTTTTGCGACTGGTTGCTGTATTCGCTGTTTAATAGTCTGCAGTTGGGCACACCTTCTCATGGGCATCAGTGCACAGACTACATAGTAGTCTGTAATATGGCCAATTTACTGAAGTGATTGGGTTTCACTCACAAGAAGGAGCATATATAGTGAGAAAAAAATAGGGCCTGAATTGTTCCTTGAGGTTTATTATATAATGAAGAGACACAGGAACAGGATTTTCATTAATTGGCAGTGACGACGAGAACCATTAGAGTCTAAACCGCCACCTAATTCTGTCAACCAGTCTGTCATTATGAATGGTGTTAAATACTTCAGCTGGACCAGCACAGAGAGAACAGGCTTCACATGGATCTGCATCCTTCAGGGCCTCATTAATAATCTTAAGAAGGACATATTTCCTCCAAATGAGTCATTCCTGTTTTAATTCAAAACTCCACACCAGAGAAACCATCACTTTACATTTGCAGATAAGCAGTGTGAGAGGCAGGGGGAGAAATAGCAGGGAAAAATAAATCATCTCAGGCATTGTTCACATCGCAGCATGCCACATAATGAACACAAACAACCTAACGCAGCCACGTAATCATGTTACAGCATGCAGCCCCAATGTCATAAGAATGATGAAAACTTTCTTTAGAGAAGACATTTGTCTTGTAGAGCAGATTTTATTTCTTTATTTATTTTTTTTAAGTGAGATGGAATTTAATCTCCTCATCACCTCAGGTAATCTCTGTCTGTCTTTCTCTCTCCTTGCTCTCTCTCACTCCTGCTCATCTTTCCTCCTCATATCTCCCATTCTCATCCTCTCACACACAAAAAAAAAAAAATAAATAACAGGAGATACTTGAATGATTCACTGACGTCTGTGTGAATAAACAGCTGCTATAAGCATTAATCAAAAGAATTGTTAACATGACCGCAAAAGACGTACCTGATGTACATACTGTAGATATCACTCAGATTCAAGTTACACAAATTTACACCTACAACCCTGTGTTGTACCATGGGCCTGAAGGCAAAATGGACTTTCCACCTCCACAATACCCCCATAGTTTCTGTAGTTTGTGGAAAGTTTAGTTTTCATACTGATTGTCTTTTAATGTCTCCTTATCATACATTATACAGATCTGCCACCGAAACCAGACAACCTGTTGCTATTAAACATTGCTTCAAAATTCAACTCAGCAGCCAAAATATCTTTGTAATCCTCATTTCCTAAACCAGAAATGAAGTGCAGGGGCCTTTAATTCCTGTAGATTTTTACAGATATTAGAAATAGTGAGGTCAACAATTCTAAAAAAAAAAAAAAGAGACCTAAAAAAAAAAAGTACTGTTTCGTTAAAAAATGTTACACTGTAGGATGTATGTCTGTTTCTTAGGTCATTTTGTCAAAAGCTGATTATTACACACACATATTCATGTATATTTCCAAAACTTTAAAGTGGTACTGCAGAAGCTGTACACAAAAAGGTTTAGTGATCATGGATGACTGAAACCAACCATGACTCCAACAAATTATGTTTACATTACATTTACATATTTGGCAGATGCTTTTTTCCACAGTGACTTACAAGTAAGAGTCAACATTAAAGTTACAGTGCAGTAGGAGACCCAGAAATAAGTACTAAGTACAAAGTCTATTAAGTAAGGCAAAGCTCATGGAGATAAATTGAAGATGCGCATAGTTTATCAAATACTAATATGTTTACTATACTAATACCAATGGTAATACTAATAATAATACTGATGCTGATACTGATACTAACACTGATACCACTAGATATGTTAATTAATGGTTTCCTCGTTGTTGTCATCACTTGGGCAGCATTATTTTTCCTTCAAAACATATTTGCTTTTACTGATTAGTACTATACAAACATAATTTCTAGTCGACAGCGTTGCTGGAGGGGCTTTGCCATGTGTGAGAAAAAATAACCTTTGATTATGTCATCCAAGTTATCTCAGCTTGGGCTTGTAGATCTTAAATATAGAAGAGACAGCCTGCTATTACAAACTTGAGGCATGGGTTATGCCTCATTTACTAAATGAATTACTCAACCTAGTTTAAGATATTTGTGAGTGAGTTAGCTGATGCTGTCATTTTTCAAAAACTGTCATGGAAGGATTTTATTTAGTCATCCAAACACTGAGCCCTGTGCACTCTTTCTTCCCTCCTCCTGTTCCCAGCTCTCTTCACCAATGAGCAGTCAGACCAAAGCCGGGGAGGCGGGCTCTTCAGCTCGGAACAGCCAGAGGACGTTTTTGGATGATGTCGTTTTAACCTTTAGCTCACCGATGGCCTGGCTACTGGTTGTGGCGCTGATCATCACGTGGTCAGCGGTGGCCATTGTTCTGTTTGATCTACTTGATTACAAGACTCTAGCAGGTAACAAGGGTTAATATTTTGATCGATTTTCTGCACTTTAATGTTTATTAATTTTTTATTATTATCAAGTTCACCTTTCCACAATGATTATAATTCCATTAAAATGTGAGTATAATGTGCTTGGAATATTTTACAATACCTAATGACCCTTTCCTTCCACTCATGCATTACCCATTTTGCACACATTCATTCACATATCCATATTTCATCCGAGCATTGTTCAACAGCCTTTCAGACATTTTTGAAGCAAACTTCAAAAGTGGACGTGTTCTAGCAAAGGTCGTCATTTTCAACAATGTCTATCTGTCAAATTAAAGGACACACACCATCTAATTTTTCTTTTCAGCACATGTTAGTGACATCATAATGTCCCGACATCTGTGCTGCTTTAAACACTGGTTGTGTTAAAAAGTAATGTGTGGTGTGTTTCTGGTCACTTGACAGACAAAATGTGTTGAAAATGACACACTGTTTTTAGGAGGGCATTTTCTCACACTCACACATTCTCTCACTTAGGCTCTAACATCTGACAGTTTATGTACCAGTGTAGTAATACAGCTGTGTACAAACTGAGGTCTATCCACCCTTGTTCATTTTCACGTGTCTGACTCACACACTTGAAGAAAGGATTGAAAGGGAACTTCCTGTGTCAGGCCGAGACTAAAAGGCAGGACTCAGACGCAGAGATGACGTAAATAAAACAGACTTTATTTTCAACTAAGGTTCTCTCACTGAGTGACAAAGAAACAGAGGCTATAAAATTATCCTAGGGCAGATAAAACAAAAACAAAAAAGTCACTCAAGAGGAGGGAAAAAACAAATGAACGAAGGCTAATAAAGTTAGAACAAATCAAAATCACTCACAGAGGAGGCAAACAAAAGGCTATGAAAAGATTTAACAAAAAACGCTCCAACAGGAGGAAAACCAACAACTAGGAAAGTACTCTAAGGCTAAGGCGAGAAACTAAGATATCAAAATTTACAAACAAAAAATCACTCTTACAGAGGAACAATGGCTTACTGGAGGCAACACTGTGGCTGTGGATACAAGGCTGGAGGTGAGTCGGGTGAACGGACAAAGACACTCTGGCAAAAGACAAAGGAGACACAGACTATTTAAACACGCAGAGGTAATGGGAAACAGGTGGAGACAATGGGTAATCAGGACACACAGGTGACACATGAGGAAGGGCAAGTGCTCTGAAACGAGAGGAGAGTGAATCCTTCAAAATAAAACAGGAAATGACAAGACCAAAATCCCAAGACAAGACAAACCTCACCGCTGTGTGACATCCTGGTGTTAACATGCATACTAGTAACTGTCACATGGGGTAATCAGTCCTCATTTTCATTAAAACATTAAATAGTTTTAAATTAAATTATTCCCCTCATATGAATGTCTTTAAAGTTCTATATATTGACTGTTGCTGCTCCACAGAAGCTGAGAATGTCTTTGTTTCTTCATATATTTTTTAATCCTATTATCTCCAGCCCACGATTTAATTGTCTTGATAGATCAAATTTCATTTTCTGTGATCATGCTTTAATTACATTATTGTCACAAGATAACAGAAAATGAATTTCCCTGAGATCGCAACTAGGTTGCTGATTGATTAAAGTAAATGCAGCAGTCAAGATCTCTTCTTCAAACATTTTCATTTCTGCTTAAGACCGTCTGCTCGCCGGCACCATGATCAAGCTCAACAAACCCATTAAGTTATATCTTGAGATAATGAGAAATGTCTGATTGCGGCATAACAGGGTGAAGAAGGAAGAGCAACAGCGGCATTCTCGGATTCCTCCGCGCTGTACTGCAGCATATTGTTCTGTTTTTTTTAAATGTATCATCTGGGTTGATTTCCCCAGAAATCAGAGAACTGTAGAAAAACATAGCTGTGCTAATGTGAATTTGCTGCACTTATTAAGTACTTTAATTACCCACTAAGGAGCTGCAATGAGATCATTACTGTATATTTCAGTGACAGTTTCAACAGCTGATCTGTTGCTTAAACTGAGTCTTTAAAGCCGGATTACATTATTAGTGTGTGTGTTAACACTCTCATACTGAATTTAAAATAGATTATTTAAAATGTTGGTGTTGAAATTCAAGGATTGGTTCACATTTTTTTTTCCAAGTGTACCTTAAAAAATGTATGTGTATTTAAAAGGTTATTGGTTGCTTAAGAAGGAGATTTTTCACAGCCAGTGTGAACAGGAAGAACAATTACAGCCACCAATCACCCTCTCAGGGTGCATATGGGCATGTGAGTTTTACTTTAAGACAGAAAAAATGATCTATCCTCTAATACTGTTTTACAGCTACAGTGCAATATGAGTCAAAGTCAGGGTCTGAATACAGTGAAGTACATTGTTTGGCAAAATTATTGATTTTACCCTAAAACTGTTAAGTTTGATGGCAACATTATCCCAAAGTGGAGTGTTTAATAGTATGTGAAAGAATGGTAGGTGGCAGTTTTACCTCAATTACAAGTATTTCTGTTGCAACTGTGCATCGTTTCATACGATGCAGGTGTCCTCGCAAAAAACAAGTTATTTGGCACTAATGTAATCTGCCAGCTAAATGATTCTTAAATTTACAACCTTGTGAACCCTGATTTAGTCAGTGATTCTTCATAATCTAGATTAGGCAATCTAAATTATTCAATAGGTCACCTGAACATGCAAAAATGTAAACTTTATCTGTAAAGCGTTCAACATACTATAATTTATTAGTGTTAGTTGTAGTGTTATTGCTATTAAATGTTTCACTGTTCTGTCATTATTATTCCTTTAGCTATAATACTCATTATTATTATTATAGCTATGCAGTGTTGTCTTTCTCTTACCACCCCCCACCCCCGCCTCATCTAAACCCAACCAGTCAAGGCAGATGGCCACCCACCCTGAGTCCGGTTAGATAAAGAGTACGGTCTAGACCTGCTCTATATGTACAGTGCCTTGAGACTTCTGTTGTGAATTGGCGCTACATAAATAGAATTGACTTGACTTGAATACACAAAGAGTTAAATTTCATAAAACAATAATATTTATTTGGACTTAAAATGGGCTTTTCTTTCAAGGACCTTCCTAGTTTCCATGTATTTTGTAACCAATTTTATTGCTCTTTCCAGAAAACACCCACAAGACCCATAGAATTTGAAAAAAGTATTACCTTATATACAGTATAACAGCAAAGCAGCATGCACTGTAGAGATCTGAATAGATGTGACACACAAAGGTCAAACTGCCACCGATCTTCCAACCACACAGAAGAAAATCAATCACTTTGATTTTGTCACAAAGCCGGTGTTTTTCAGTGCTCAGTTAATTTACTGTAATAATGACCTTTCTATCAGTTCTACTCACATCTGTTCTTTATCACTGCCACCACTCCCACGACTACTACACATCACCATGTATTTGGACTATCCTGCAGTGTAAGGATAATCCTGTCTCATGCATCCAACACAGTCATCTCTAACTCTTCTCCTCACTCTCCTCCTTTCTTCAACCCCCACCCCACCCCCACCCGTTCACCTCTTCTCCATCCTCATGCTGTCAATCACCTGCCATCCCCATCCAAAGAGTACACATCATACTGTGACGACCCCGTGTGTTTATCTCCTGGTAAAAACAACAACAAAACCACTAACATCTTAACTGCGCTGCTTGCTTGTACTAGAACAGTGCCTGTGATAGAGCAGTGAGAATCAAGATGGTCCTTGTTCAGTGTGTGTCCAGTGCTTCAAACTGTGAGGATCTGTTTTTGACCTTTTCAAGGGTAAATCAACACTAAATCAGGACAAAATCTGGTGCTCTCCATTTGTTGAAACTTTCTGCCACCAAGTGTTTTCCAGCTGGCAGCTAAAAGCTAAACATCTGCTGTGACCCATGACCACCATTACTGATTTGGGTGAAGCAACGGTGCTTGAAAGTTTCAAGTGACAAAGAGCAGTGTAGCAACAGTTTTCTGCCTCAGTGCAAACAGTTTTAAGTGTTTTATGCTAGAAAATGGTTTTCTGGATTATCCATTATGCCTTTTATCTATTTTCTTTGTATTGTGCTGTTAGCTTGGTTCCTAACAAGACGATAAGGTTGTCTAAAAGCTGGCTGCAAACCAGGCATCTTGGTGTCAAGCAGATTATACAGTATAAAAGTGAAGGGTTCAATATAGCAAATATGCTTCTTCATTTTAGACTTTCTGATTTTTCTTTCCCTCAAAGTCAACACTGTCAAGGACTGCTTGGACAATAACATTAATTGATTGACATAAATTGATTTCACCATAAAATTCTGAAATGTTTCTGTTCCATTTTGTTTTTCTGAAAAAAATACAGTTTTGAGCATGGAAAGACCATTCTTGATCTTGGTGTGACCATCTTATTAGTAGTGCTAGCTTAAGTGATTAAGTGTTGATTTGCTCTGTGAGAACTGTTTCCTGATATAAAGCTTTTCTTAATTTACTTGTTCACTTGAATGTTTTCTTGTTCTGGTTTACTGTCGGCTGCAAACAGTTTGTGTTTATCAAGCCTCTCAGCTACAGATGGATGGCAAATTAATGGAAAAACAACATTAAGTCTAGTAAGGTGTTTGGCCATCACAAGCTTCCAAGTCTCTGGATCTCTTCTAGTTTGAAGAACAGCATTCTTCAGGGAGATTTTCCTCATTTGATAAGTGGAGAGTGCTGTCTAACACACTGGTTCCAAAAACATCCCATAGGTTTATTCTACAATTGGGTTAATTGAGATCTGGTGTCTGGGGAGGCCAAGCAAATGATTCATGTCAGTTTTATGAAATTATCAAATCACTCCATGATTCTTTGTGCATTTGTTACATTTCACTCATTTATTGAAGTTTTTATTTAATTTGTCATCAGACTGTGTTTTCTTACGATAACTCAACCTGCATAACTGGTGTGAAATTGCATGTGTGCTTGTGTTTCCTCTGGACTTGCTACCGGTTCACAGTAGCATAGAAGTTGCATGATACAGAGGCTTAAAATAGACATCTGTGTTCAACTATTATGTCTCATGACAGCAGTAAATCTGCTGGTCTGTAGGGATTTCAGGCTGAATCATTTGTGCAATTTTGCAGATTTATTGTCTTGTGACCACTGACATTGACAAAAACGTTCAAGTTGATGTGGCTAATATGATAATTCAAGAAAACGTAAACAGAGAAAATGGAATACAGAGTCCCTGAATGAGACTGATTCATTCATCACCCACATCTAATGCAGAGTTATCAATAAATGTTACAAATCTTTTCTTTGAGTCAAGGAAACATTTCTCACAAGGCTCAGGATGGTCCTGAACTGAGGAGGAAATGCAGATGAAAGCGCAAATGTCCCCCTGTACATTGTAGTTATCTTTCATTTCCTGAAGCAAATATTTGCAAGCTGACAATGACAAAATGCTGGACTGCATTTTTAATCACAAGGCTTTTCTCCCACGATGACATTTCAATAAAGGCCAGTGTGTGTAAATGAAACAGCATTTTTGGACAATAAAGAAGAAATGTAATTTTCCCTGTCGTAAAAGAAGCAGAGATAGAGTTTGGTGTGTGTGTGTGTGTGTGTGTGTGTGTGTGTGTGTGTGTCTTTGTCTGTGTGTGTTTGATCTAGGTAAGACATTGTGAGGACCTAAACCTTTTTAAACATTATGGGGACTTCTTCTACTTACAGGGACAGAAATCATGTCCCCATAACATAAATCATTAAATTTTAAAGTGATGACATGTTTTAAGATTAGGGTATGGCAAAATAGTAGTTATGATTAAGATTAGAGTAAGTCTCCAGGTCTCCAGGAAATGATTGTAAAGCAATGTAATGTCCCTTGAGGTCATGGAGACAACACTGTGTGTGTGTGTGTGTGTGTGTGTGTGTGTGTGTGTGTGTGTGTGTAGAGAATTGACAGGCAAAACTTTGCCAGAAAGAGATACAGATATAGAAATGGGGAGACATACATAGACATAGTGTCCAGAAAAATATAGTCATTCAGAATAGATAAAAGCAGATTGTATAGGAGGCAGTGGGAGAAAAAAAAGCAGAACTGTCAGAGAAAGAAAGGAAGTGGAGGAGAGACAAAGAAGCAGCACTGCAGACAGTGAGAGTTTAATCAGTCACCTTATCAAACCCCTGTTCCTTCTTTCTCTGACAGAGAGACAGAGGTTCAAATGTGAGGAGAAAACCACTCAGACTGAGACAGATGGAAATACTACAAGAGGAACATGCAGGATTTTCTTATTTATAGTTCAGACATTACAGAAGGAGTAATGATGATGAAGTGTGTCACATGTCTTTAATATGTCATAGTCATATCTGGGAAGAAAGAAACAAAGAAAGAGAGACAGGGAAGGACAGACAAAAGGAAGGAAGGAAGAAAGATGAGATGAAAGATGAAAGAAACAAGAAAGAAAGAAAGAACAACAGGAAGGAGCTAAAGAGGGAACCAATGAAGAAAGAAATGAACAGGCAAAAGAAAAAAAGGAAAACATAAAGGTAGGAAGAAGAAAAGAAAGAAGGAAAGAAATTAAGGAAGAATGGGAGGGCTGAACGAAAAAAGTCAAAGCAAAAAAAGGAAAGGAAGGAAGGAAAGAGGAAGGGAAATAAGGAAAGACAGAGAAAAAACAAACAAACAAAGCTGTGTATCATTTGGCTTCTATGTTCTCAGATCTGTCAGCTACTTTGTGTTCTTTTCTTCTGTGAGGTTTTTCAGAGCCCCTTGGGTTTCTTTTTTTCGTTTTTTTTTTTTTTTTTATCTCTGCCGCACAATTTGTATTTTTCATCTCTTTTCTTTGTGTTTTATCATTTTGATGTGGCTGCTTAACTACACCAAACTAAAAAAAAAACAAAGACAGAAAGGTAGGGAAGAAGTAGGGAGAAGAATAGAGGCGCAGAATGAGAACATGAAAGTACAACTGTGAGAGAAAATGGATTTAAAGAGAGAAGAGAGAAGAAAAGGGACATGGAATGAATTAGAGATAGAGAGAAGAAAGACAGAGTGTAGAAGTGGGAGAGGACGGGGGGGGCTAGCCTTCTATTCCTGGTGTCTCTGGCTCTGTGTCTGGAGTGCCAATCAAAGAAATGTCAGTGCATTAATCAGTTGTTTATGAGGATCCATTATATGACTCCTCCACACTGGGCAACAAACAGGCAGAAAGCTGGGTGAGGGTAAATTAAAGAGATCCACAGAGACAAGCAAAACAATGTGTTTAGCACTTTAGAGCCAGGAGTTATCATAATATTCACGGAGCAGCGATGAATGTGCTAATTCACGTGCTCCTCTGAGAGACAAATGCAAAACACCTGCACTGCAGCGGCAGCAATATCATCACAGTTTGTTTTA
The DNA here is from genome assembly GCF_001640805.2 of Lates calcarifer. NCBI lineage: Eukaryota > Metazoa > Chordata > Actinopteri > Centropomidae > Lates > Lates calcarifer. The sequence continues at coordinate 14,239,204 of NC_066839.1, forward strand.
CCATTGCTCGCCAGAACATGACTCAAAGAACGGAATCGTTATTTTAATGGCCAGAGCAGCTTACACCAAAGTAAAAGTATTATCAGGCTTATTACAGATACAGAGGAGCAGCTAAATATTTGGGCAGCACAGCTCCTCAGCAGCAGTGTGTGCATGCTATATTAACTAAATATGAAATCAAAACACTTCCACAATTCAGTACAACATGAAACAGATGCAGCAGCAATTAGTTTTTAATGAATTGTTCAAGAAGCTGCCAGACTTTAAAGCAAATGAGAAAAAAAGTGTTTTAGAGGAACTGAGAGCACTGGGACAAATCCACTGTGGATAGCACAGAGAGGTCAAAGTACAAAAGACTGACTAAACCTGAACATAATGATAATCATTTTTGGTATAATTGTCTAGCTGCAAGGCTTAAAAATGCCTCATTTACCAGCTATGACTTTGTTAGGCGGTGAACCCTGACTTCACCTGTCTCCTGCAGTGTGTTCAACACCTGCGTTCAGTAACTAGTGCGCAGAATTAGCTGTGGAGGATGTGAGCCTGTCATTTGGTACCACTTTCTCATAATACACCCTTTATAAAGGGTTTATAATTGATAGTTAATGCGTTCATTATTGTTTAATGAATCATATATCAGCATTTTATAGATCAGGTCAAGTCATCAAGTCATTAAAAATGCCAACATTTTTGGGATGCCAGTTTGTTAAAAAGCTCCATATGTGATGACACCGTAATTGTCAAGTTACTAGTGAGATCACTGATAAAGGGTAATGAGTGTGTAATGTGTGTTTCTAATTAGCCATCAAGTCCTGTTGTTGTGGATAGTGTTAATAAGTGATAAATTAGTGTCACAGGATTCCTGCTGTCTAATAAGTCATCAGCAAAAGGTAGTCATTTACAATTAGAAATGTTATGTTGTTAAATTATTTGTATAATTATTTATTAAGTCTGCACTTTTAAATGTAAAAAATGTGTTAATAAATGCATTTTGTCTCAGATGTTCTGCAGGTGTTTGCTAAAAGGTCAGAGGCCAAATGGGCCATTAGAGTCCAACTGGAGGGGGACAAATACCAACCTGGTAAAATGAAAAGCTGCTCTGCAACATTAGCAAACATTTTATTTGGCATTAATAAAGTTATTAGTTACCCATAAAACCTTTACAAAGAATTACCATTTCCACACTACTGGTAATGAAAACCTCAAGTTAGCAAGTTATCCGACTTCATTTGTAGACAGACAATATCAGTGGTGGAGATATTAGTAAAAATGTGTCGGGAATGCTGCTGGCAGGCTGGTTGTGTTGTTGCTCTGACTTGCTGTGTTCTCATTCTGCATGCCCTCTACGTCATTGAGAGATACGTCCTAACATGTTCTGTATGATGAAAAGTTTGTTTTGTGTGTGATATTTTTTTCCTGTTTATCATGTTTGTTGCATCATTGTAGCGAGGGCATAAATCTTAAGTTGTGTGCGGCTGTGAGTGACTGAAAACATAAAATATGCAGTGAGATCATTGTTCGTCTGTACGATTTTATCGCTTCATGCATTTTTTATTCTGTTATGTGTCATTTTCCCCTCTTTGTTTACCCACTCTCCCATTTGCTTTTTCCTCTCCAAAACCCATAATCCACACATCACATGGCACTGTTTTAGTTAATGTTGTGTTCATGTGTCTCTCCCTTGTCAGGTCTCCCTCCTCCTGCTGCCATCGCTAAGAGAGGTTTGAAAGCAAGAGGCAAGCAGAAACTTCTAAGCCGTCATATATTTCACATTCATTCACTCCCTCATACTGAGTACACTATATCTAGCATTGTACATTATTGCTCTCTCTGGCAACCTGCTGTAACCAAACTGAGACACTCAGTGAACATATAATGAATCATGCTAGTGTGTGTGCAAGCTCCAACAGCTGCATGGGGTGGAGAATAATAACGCCTACACATGTGGTTAAAGTATATCCACTATTTGATACATATTACCTTTGTGAAGCTCATTGCGTTTCTGTTAAAACTTTGTGGTGTGTGGAGTGATTTCACTCTTCCTAAATATTTAATCATATACTGTGCCCCTTTATTGTTTTTTTTAAACAATATTTTTATATTAATATTTATAATTTTATATTTATTTACATTTATAATTTTGTCCTTTTCTGTTGCTCTATTTATTCATTCTTTTCAATTCAGGTGGTGTTCGTCCAATTAAATCACGCCCTGCTGGAGTCCCTGCTGATGTCACTGCTCAGGAGAGCACTGATTGGTTGGAGATGATATGGACCTTTGCTGCCAGTTTGGTGGCTCCTGATGAGGAGGAGGAAGGTATTCACCAGCTAACTGAAACCCTCACATGTAAGAAACACATCAACTCACACTAATTAACCATCTAGTGACGAAGGTGATTAATAATAATAAAAAAATCTTGAATAAGATGCTTTACCCTCATGGAAGGATTACTGAACTGGTCTACCAGGCACAGGCACAGGGTGCTGGAAGTCCTGAGGTTCACAGCCTCTGTTTTAAGTAGCTCTTAACATTTCTTGTTGGGAAGTCAATCAAAGTTCTACAGAGAGATGCAAAATGACTACAAAGAGGCATAAAATGACTACAAAGAAATCCAAAGCAACTACAGAGATGCAAAACAAATATAAAGAGATACAAAGTAGCCTTAACCTTTGTAGTCATTCTGTATCTCCTTCAGTCTGAGTGTCTTGCTCCTTTGTAGAGGGTGGTGGATGTGTAGCCTTCTACATTTTTGTGCCCATGGGCCTGTTGTCTCATAATCTGTCCATGCTTACCCTGTAACATCTTGTTCAAGACGTAACATTTACATGTGCCAAATCATGAATAAAACATTTTTTTAATCTACATGTAAATATATTGAAAAGCAATCTACACATCATGTCTCAGACTTACCATGTATGTGCTAAAACCAGATGGTTTTACTGCAGATGCTCATCATGATAACCCAAGCTTTGCAGATAATAGTAATGATGGTGCAGTCGGAACATAATCACTCTCTGACTAACTGAGTTAGAATGAATATGAATCCCCTTTTAACCTGCAAAACTGTGCCAATACATTAGGCAGAAAATAAATTTTCCTCCTTATCTCCCTTTATTCAATTATCAAAATCAATGTTCCATTTAAAAAACTGTTAATTAACTGTAATTAAAAACTGGAGCACTCATGTATTTCACAATACTTAAATGACATTTATAAGATGCTCTTGTTCAGACAGACAGTGAGGAGCAGAAAGATATTTTAGTTGGAGTAATTGCATCAGGAACTGGAGAAGAAGTTCATTTCCAGTGGAAAATGTTCAAGGCCAAAGCAACAGTGGAGAAATAGAAAAGCAGGAAAAAAGTCTTTACTTTACACAGGCAACCTAATATTTGTTGATTGTTAGGTTTGGTAATAGCAGCCAAGAAAATACTTTGTTGTGGGTGTTTTTTTATTTGTGTAAAAAGCATGGGAAATAGTTGCAATCAGTAGTTTGCATGTATATCATTCTTCCTCCCCTAATATTTATACCTGCAGTAACTGGTACTGATGAACGACTAATTTTCTCCTCTGTCATTCAGCTTTCCACTCTGAGGAGCTCTGAAAGAGAAAGGACTGAAACAGACAAGTATGAAGAGCTGGAGAGAGGGCGAGAAGGCAAAAAGAGAGGAGTGTGTCTGACTAAAGTGGGAGAGAGAGTACAGTATAGAGAGATGGAAAGAGGAAGAGAATGTACAGTATATCACAGCAATATTTCTTTCTGTCTGTCTGTTGTTAACTGGAACTTGATGAATAAAAACAGCCAATTTAAATGCTTGGCTTCTGGTTTCTTCTCTTAGTGTGATTGGAACATCATTATAGTCTCTCTCCATGTTGTTTTGTACACTGTGTTTTGGATTTTCTTGGTTTGGTTTGATCATTGGTTCATGTTGACCAATGACTAACAAGCCCCCAAGTCAACATCAGGCAACTTATGAGGTACCAGCAATGACTTGCTGTGTTGGAAAATGAATGGTTATGCCAGGAGCAAGCAGACACGGAGCAGATAAGGACCACCTTCCTTGGAGTGGGTCCCTCCAGTATCAGACTGGATGACTCCAACAGGGAGCTTGAACATAAGAAGTAGGTGATGGTGGGCGACAGAAAGAAAACACTAAACTGAAAATTCATCATTCTTCTGGAGATAAGGAGGATTGTAATACCTGCAGTGAAAAAACAGGGCTGAATAAAAGAAGTGAGAAAATAAGAAAAATTGAATGCAAGCCTGAGCATAAGATCACCAGTAAGATGTATGAACACCTCATACAGCCTCACATATACATGGCAAGTGAAGCAGGGCAAAACCAAGAATAAAAAACAAATGATTGAAGTGGGAAGTTTTGCAACCTGGAACACTGACTATGGCTGTGGAATTATATTTACAATTCCTTAAAGTGGAGTAACAGCAGAAAACCAACCAAGAAAACAACAAATCCACCCATCCTGACTCAGTCTACCAGATGATTGTTGTTCTTCAACAAAACATCAGCAAAGTTGTTCTTAAATGTCAATAATTAGCCTCGGTGCTTGAGATAAGAAACTGAACTCAACTCTGCTGCTTTCTCAAGGAATAACTAATGCCAGCAAAGGCACAGCAAAGCAGACTGAGGGAAGATTTTTAATACCAACATTTCTAAGTAATTTTCCTCCTACTGCACATTTAGGTAAGTCTCTAACCATAATCACGGTTTGGTTCTTGTACTTACTGCTTTGAGTTATATTTTTAATGCTGGCACTTTAGCAGATGTAACATTGTGTTATCTGCAGAATAATTTTTAAAACTCCATATGGCTCTCATTTAACAGCAGTATTTTATTACTGTAAATAGGAAGGAATGATAACAACAGTGACTCATTCAGTAACCCTTGTAAAAGTCTGAGTTAAGCACCTGATCCTGCTGCACGTTGAGCATCATCCATGTCATTTATATCTGCTTCTGCCTCTTCCTTTCTGATTATCTTCACTGTTGTCTGCAGCCTTAAATGGATGCATTTGTATTATTTACAAAATGTAAATAGGGTACATTCATTTTTAATTAAAATGAGCAGGCTTGCAATCAGTATTGTGGGACTGTGTTGTTGGTGTAATGAAATTAACATGAAATTTGAATGAAATTATAAATGAAATCATAGCTTTATTATGACTCTAATGGATTTTAACCACATTCTAGTGAACATATCAGTGTATACAGAAAGTCTTTATATGAGGAATTGATTCAGTAAATCACATTACATTATACATTATCATCTGTTGAGACATTGCTTAGCAACATACTTTAATTGAAATCACATCAGGCAATTTCTCTTATTATGGAAGATGTCTCCTGATAAATGTAAAAGAGAAAAAACATGAACCTCAGATCAAGGAGAGCACATTTCTTCTCTTTTCTTCTTTCGTTTCTTGATGTGGGCAGATTGTTGGGTAACATGACTCAAAACCTCATCAGAAAATATACAGCAACTCAGATATGAAGACAAAAATCACTTACATGAGCTTATTTCTCTCCACGGTGATGTTAATGAACAGGGGGCCTTTGATTTGGGAAAGCAAACACAATGTCCTCTCCAATACACACTCATGCAGTCTCATCACAGTTTAAGTAAATGAACAGTAAATGAACACCACTTCCACTCTAGTGATGGTTTGTTTGGGAGATGAGCAGCATCCAGACGATGATTTAGCACAGAATTATGGATAAAATGATGAACCACTTTTAATTAAACTTGATTGAACAAACAAAATTAAACAAAGGGATGCACTATGGGGAATGAGATTGCATCTATATGTAATGATCACTCCTCTGTAACTTTTTGGGAAATAAACATAGCTGCTTTCTTGATGAGACTTAAAGTGTGTGTGAACGCGTGAATGTGACCTGTGGTGTAAATTGCTTTGATTGGTTGATATGACTAAAAAAGTGCTATAAAAATGCTGTCCATTTACTCTAAAGCTCATTCATTAGCATGTTATAAAGTGTAAAAATGACACTGTGTCACAGGGGTTTTGTGATCATGTCTTGTCATTACAATGTGTCTTTTTTTACACTGTGGTTTTTGTGTTAACTTATGTTACAGTAATTAATGAGCTTTAGAGTGGAAAACTAGTACTACCAGCAGCAGTGGCAGTAGTAGAAGCAACTGTGTAAATGAATATTTTATTTCTATATTTGATCCACCACAGAGGCATAATGGAGAAGAAGAAAGACAGGATGGTATGGTCATTTGTAAAGAAGGTTCCTTTTAGAAAAGGTTCTTGCACTGACTACTTGCTGGGAGAGATCCTTGTACTGGCCAGGACATGCTGGCAGAATTATAACTTGTCTGACCTGGAAAAGGCTGCTGCAGCTCTCCTGTGTAGTGCTTCTCTCCAGTTATACAACTCAAACACATGGTTTTTGCTCAGCATTTCAACAAAGCATTTAACCTACAGAAAAAATAGTCATGAAAAAAAATATTGCCACATGTACATTATGGGTTTTTTTTTTTAAAAATGATTTAAAACATATTCTGGTATAGAAGTCATTTCAATAAGCGATTTTGATAAGCAGTGTTTCTGTTTATGGAAAAGTGGTTGTCGATGCAAATGAGAACTGCTATGTCTGTTAAAGGTTTCTTGCACTAGATTGTGATCAGAATCTGTTCTTTACTGCACAAAGATCCAAAGAGAAGAGAAAGACTGAAGATCAGCATCCATTGTTGTGGTTTTTATTACTGGTATCAGAATGTAAATGGTATTCAATTTCATCAATAAGATAATGTGATGGGGTTAGGGCGGTTAATGTTTGAATAATTAACAAAAAATAGTGATACACACAGATACGTATGCATACAGAAACGCATACACACACACACACACACACACACACACACACACACACACCTGCCTTTAGATTCCCGGCAGTAAAAGCCATGAATAATGGATCTTAGTTTTCCCTGGCCTGAGGGAGAAGCTTTTAAACATAATTTGTTGCTTTAATTTATTTACACAACCTGGCAACCCGAGCCCTCAGGCTAGGTGCATTACACAGAACTGAACCACACTGGGGGTGGGGTAGACATGTGCACATGATAAAATGATAAAGTGCATATGACTCACACACACACATCTACACCAGGTATGACAAGTATTCTTACATGTATTGTATGCGAATGTTATCTCAGACACGGTCTGTCTGTCTCGACATTCACACAGGAACAGTGTTAAGTGTTAAATATTCCATTAAAGTGCAGTGATAACAGATGTCACCATCAGTCTGTCGGCGTTTCATCAAAACTATCTGTCTCCAAGAAGTGTAAGTATAATATATAAGTTAAATGTTAATCTTGATGTATGTCATTTTAAAAAAATGTAGGGGAGTGACTGATTTCTTTTCACAGCAGCACACCTGTCAGGTGATGTTGTTTCATGTTGTTGAGTTTCAGGGTTAAATATTCATCCACACACATGCTCACCATCGTCTGAGCAGAGACATTTGATGATCAGGACCAACAACCTTCTGATCACAGCGTCACATGTGCTAATGGTAGCATGCAGCACATTTTGGCAAAATGCAGCTTGCAAGTTGTCACTTCCAAATTGTCCACAGTGTTGAAAAGGAGCAGCTGCTCTTATATGTTTTAGTGTCAGAGCACAACTTTGATTTAATCTAGCCTGACATCATCTATCTAAAATTTCCAATGTTTTACAATGACTGTAAAAAAAATGGATAAAAGTCATGAAACCAAAAAGCCAACCAGCCACAAAGCACAGTTAAGGAATGATGTGTTCAGTGTGACAGGATTATACTTGGCAGCTGCAACTTACAAAACTCTGATAAAAGATGTGCAAATCATCCAAAAACTTGGAGCATACTTCCTCCTCTACTTCTTTTGGTTCACCAGATTTAGTTCTTAACCCCTCCCCCCCATGCACCGACAAGATCAGACATCAGCAGCTGTTGAGGGCTGGTCAGGTTGCTGGGTCCCAACTGTTGTTACAGCTGTGTAACATGTCATGCCATCGTAATTGGATTCAGCTTAATGTATGGGGAATTGTGTGGGTATTTGAGTATAGTGTGCGTGCATGTGTGTGTGTGTGTGTGTGTGTGTGTGCAGTCATTGCCGAATTCTGTGAACTCTCTACTAGACAAACAATGAAACTGTGCTTACGTTGCTTTGCGATATATTATTCATGATTTTTCATCTTCTTCATGTCCATAAAATAAAACTTTTACATACAGTACACACCATGTCGTGTAGCCTCACAGGTCTCTGGTTCTAATTATGTTTTGATTCGAGATAGCAGACTTTTTAATGTCTGGTATCTTCTTCCCGGGGTATCTTCTAAATCCAAAACAGATTTTCGGATCAGCGGTGCCACCAGCCTTTGATCACACTCGCCCCGTGATGAGTTTCATGTTGCCAAAAGTCTAGTGTGTTTACAGACGCTGTTTACAGCACTCTGGTTAGTTGTCCCTGATCCTGCCGAGTTCTTACTCACAATAAGCTGTTTACTGTACATGCGTCTTCATATCCCCATCATTAATAACTCTTTAGATGGTAATATTACACAGACTGCAGTGCTAAGCACAAAAGCCAACATTTGACTGGATTATGAATTTGCAGGAGCATGCATGCTGGCCTGTGCTAACAGTAGCACACTGCTGCTACTGTTATTACTGCAGCAGCAGGAAATATGTTGGCTTCTCAAAACTGCAAATGGCCTTAACCAGGCTATTGTAAAAAATAAATAAATAAATAAAAGCTAAAACCATAAATAGAATTCTTGAAATCAAGAGGTTAATTTTAATATTAATGTAAGTGTAAAAGCACCTATAGGCTGTGACACAAAGTGCTGGTTGTGAATGAGAGGTGTCACCTTCGTGCCAACAAAACCAGACAATCTCTATCAATTATTAAAGGAATACCTGGACATTATGGGGAATAATATGCTTACTTGCTGAGAGTTACATGGGATCAATGCTACTCTCATGTCTGTATACTAAATATGAAGCTTAGCATAAAGACGGGAAACAACGGAAAACAACTTGCCTAGCTCTGTCCAGAAGTGACAAAATCCATCTACTAGCATCTCTTAAGTTCGCAAATTGACTCAGCTGGTTGACAGGCAAACTGATGAAAAGACTCCAGGATGCTGTACATATTAAACCAAATATAATGTGTTAAGTAGTGAGTTGGAGGTTGGAGGTGCCTGACAGGCAGATTTTGGTCCTTTCAAACAAAGCCCAGGCTAGCTGTTTCTTCTCTTCTCCTTTTCTAGTCTTTATGCTAAGCTACGATAACTGGCTTCAAGCTCTAGCTCTATATTTGTTGTACAGATATGAGACTGGTAACAACCTTCTCATCTAACTCTCAGTATGAAAGCAAATAAGAATGCCTGTCAAAATGTCAAACTATGTCTTTAAAGAGACAGACCTGTGAGGGGAAAGCTAACATTTTAAGGGAGCCTGACACTGAAGATAATACAGAGGATACTATTTTCAGAGTGGGCAGAACTTCTGCTAATGTGTGCGTTCATTTGTATGTGTGTGTGAGTGCATGTGGGTGGGAGGAGGGTGTATATTTCACTATATTTTAAGACAGCAGAATTAAGGGCTTTCTAGTAAAACACAGCACAGCATAGGAATGCAAAATGGATTTAACAGCGACTGTTGTCTGTGCCATCAAAGCAAGCATGGCAGACACTGTGCTGCACATACACCGAGAAGAAGCACAGAAAAGTAATGTCTATAAAATTCTTTGTTTTCTTTGCTCCAACTGGCCCATATCTTAGCTCTGTTCCTGTTGTGCAGCATGTTATTTTAATTTGAAGAACCTGGCAACGCTTTGGTAGTATCATATAAGCAGCATCTTGGCTTTAGATTATAATTTCCCGCCAACAATTCTTGTGCTATATCAAGACTTTGGAGATCCATTTTAATCTTCTCACAGCTGACTTTGGCACAGTGGTGCAATCAGTTTAAAAGCACAACACAGCCCTCTGCAGCTCAGCACAACGCTGTGTTCTCTATTTTCAGGAAATGGAATAATAAGACAGATACCGTCACATTATCTAGCATTAAATTCACAAACAAATTCAATCTGACTTCACATACAAGTCCTGTGGCCCAGTGTTTGTCAGTGAAATGAGGAGGATATTAAATTTGCCAGTGAGGTTTGTCAACCTGAGAGCACTTCTCTGTCATCGCAGCAGTGAAAGGTAATCTGTTTCTCCATGCTGCTGTTGTGATCAAAGGAATCGCACTCCCATGACTGTCATGCACACACAGCCCACGCAGACCCATGCAAAAACACAATGAGGTGCACACACATGCACACACACACACACACCTACAGGCATGCAAAGGTACAAAACGTAAACACAAATACTGTACTCATGGACTTACAGTAGAGAAGCACAAACACTGTGACTTACATTCATGCACACAAACTAAATCTCACTATCGCTCAATGTTCTGTGTTTTCTTTAAGAAGCTTGGCTCCTGCTGTGAAGACAGCAGAGGGAGAATGGACACACACACACACACACACACACACACATACACATGCATGGATGAACACTCACACACCAAAACTCAAAGCAGCTGCACAGCAGAATCCAACAAGAGAGTAAGTGATCAGTTGAAGCTCCCACACCATTTGAGACTGCAGAGAGAGAGGAAAAATTATTTCATTTTCTAACGTTACAGATGTTTTGTAACAATCCCACATTTAACTTGGTGCTATGAGACATTTAATGGCAGCTACACAAAGTCTTGTAACTCTAATGTTGCTTTTAATTTCTTTTACTTGAAGTAAACGAAGATGTGGCTCATGTTGTAGCTCCAATGTGGTTTCAAAATGTGCACAGCTGACAGCCTGAAATATTCAGTATGTCTACCAATGCTGGATTTTTGAAGGCAGGAGGATTTTATTCACTGGAGAGACATTTGACTGATGTGAGGGCTGCAGCTATAAGCTGTAGAAAATATGAGGCTGGCGCAGGAGGTGCTTGTATTTTGGTGGTTGTTTCATGGTCGTTTTCTACCTGCACCTATGCACAGATTTTTGTTCTAAGGATGTACTGTGCCGCCGTTTATCATAGATGTGCTGCTGCAGGTTTTGCAGTCTACACCATCCACTGTACCAAGCCCCCACCCCCCCTCCCTCGCAAGGGACTCTACCCAACCCTCCTTTCATGCTTTAGTCACCCCGCCTGGGCTGCTGCAACATCCCTCCTGGCTCGACTCCCAAAGCATTCTTTAGCCCTTACATCCAGATTTCTCCCTCCAACACACACACACATACAGAGATGCACACACACACACACACACACACACACACACACACACACATCCCGCAGTCCCACTGCTGGCTCTATGAGGCCATTTGTATCGAATACAAAACTCCGGTGCTCAAACCTCCAGGCCACAGTCTAGTTGTGCACGTCGGCCTGTGATCTGCATTCTGTCATTACCTGCCACTTAGCTTTCCTCTCCCTGCGGCAGGCTGGTTATCGCCTCCCCCCCCCTCCCTTTCTCACCCCCACCTCCTCCACTCTAAAAGGTGGAATGGCTTTACTGTAGTCAGATCAGCAGAGTCACTCCCTGTTTTCCACTATAACCCAAAAACCTGCCTCTTCAATAAATATATCACGTTACCCCTGACTTACATCTCCTATTTAATTTTTAAAATTCCCATCTGGTCCTTCTGCATTCTTATATTTTACATAAATGCATTTTGGAGAGGGAATCATTTACAGATTGCATTTGTTTTAAAAGAGATAAAGTTGCACTGACAGGTAGGGTAGAAGTTATTTAACTCTTGATCTTAAAAATTCCTCATTTTCATTCTTTCCCCATAACTTTAAATCAGAGAAAAATAGAGGATGTTGCAGGGTAAGTGAGCACCAAGAGAATAGGAAAAAGCATGAGCGAGAGAGAGACAGCGAGAGAGAGAGAGAGAGAGAGAGAGAGAATGTGCAGTAAGATAAAAAGGAAGAACTACAGACTGAACAGTTTGATATTCTGTGTTTTTCCATCAACTTGGTGCACAAGAGGTTTATATAAAAGCTAGCAGACCTAGTTGGGGGATGAGGTGGGACACAAATCATGTATTCATTGTATGGCAGGCTTTTATTTTGAAATCTCTACTGTATAAATTAGTCTGGAGTCAAGCCAAATATTTTTATCTCAGTACATATGTAAGGAATCATTTGTTAGTCTAACGACTAACAAGCATTCTCATAAATAGATATTCTGTAGATTTCTTTTTAAATCAATCAAATGATTTTTAAACTATAAAATGTCTAAAATTGTGGAAAATGTCTATCACATTTTCCACAGCCCAAGGTGACATCTTAGGATCGCTTGCTTTGTCAAACTAATGGCCCAAGACTCAAAAATATTTATTTTTCAGCTTATTGTAAAAGACAGAGAAAGGCAGCAAGTTGATTCAGTGAGGGTGAACCAAATGTTTAACTTTTTTTTGCCAAGCTAGGAGTGTGGCTGCCAACCATTAAGACAAATTTAAAATTTGTTCCAGTAGTTTGCTTCATGAGTAAATACCTCTAAAATGTAACTTCAATCCCATCAGCATCGGCTGTACTTTGTGTTCATTGATAATTAGCAAATGTTAGCATGCTTAACATGTTAAACTAAGATGGTGAACATGATAGACCATCTGCTAAACATCAGCATGTTAGCATTTAGCATTTAGCAGAAAGCACCAATGTGACAACAGATTTGCAGAGCCTCTAGCATGACTATAGACTCCTTGAAAAATTAATTGAAATGATTCATTCATTTTCTGTCAATAGACTAATTGATTAATTGACTACTCATTTCAGCCGTAAAACGAGTATTCTCACCAATATTGGCCCATATACGAGGGGGCTTCAAAAAGTTTGTGGAAAAAGTACATAGCTAAAAATCATATGCAGTGATTTTGATCTCAGTGCACCTGTATGTTCTCGTACTCACGTGTCATAACATGTTCTAACATGAACCCTTAAATGCATGGTGCAACGCAAAAATCCAACTGTCCTTTTTCCACGAACATTTTGAAGCGTCCTCGTACTTGAAGCCCCCGACGGTGAGTTTGACTTTAGGTGAAGAGCTGTGAGGCAGTCAAATGAGCGTGTTAAGAACTTAATATGAAAAACAATTCACTCTCAGTTTTTTTCTCATTTTATCTCGATCATAGGCAGTCTGTGGTTTGGGTTTATTCAGAATGAAATCCATGCTCATTCTACATAGTTAAACATAATTAAAAAGTATTGCTGTGTTGTGTATTACCCCGTGAATAGATAACAACAGGTACCTAACTGAGTGCGAATGAGCCACCTCTGTTTTTCTGCTGTTGCCTAACTCACCTCCCTCTTCAGCCCCACTCAGTAAGTGAGGGGAAGAGGGGGGGGGATCTATTTAATCAAAAAAAAAAGTGTCACATTAATTCAGACAAATTCAAGCAATCTAGTTTTCTAATAAAGCTGTCATATTTGCATCCGGTGACTTACACTCGCCATCGTTTTAGATTAATTCCCGTCACAACCTTTTGATTTATGAATGCATAATAACTGAGGGCAATGTCTGTGACTGTGAGAGTGTGTGTGTGTGTGTGAGCATGTGCAAGTGTGTGTGCGAGAATTTGTGTCTACAAAGCCTTGACTTTTAATCTAACATGTTGCTTCTACCCAGATGAGAGAAAATCACATTTTGCGATAATTGAGCGTGTTAAGAGGGAGAGATCAGACTCCTGGTGTGAAGGAGCATGAGTTGCATCATTGGTTCTGTGTTTTACAGCAGTTTCTCTTCTTTTCTTATCTCATTGCCATTCATACCAAAGAACTAAATGCACCAGAATTTCTTCTCCCCACTTGACATTGTCTTTCTGTATCTATTCTATCCAAAGGTCAACACAGTGCACAGTTATTAAAAGAACTGAACTGTTCAATGGAATTTTTTTCTTTTAGTGGCAGCTGGGCGAGGAAATTACAAGGCAATTTCTGTAGAGAATAGCAAAAACGGACACATTTTTGATAATAATTTGAATTTCAGTGATTGTTGCAGTGGAATTTCAATGTTTTCTTTCATTAGTTTTCCAAATTATGTGGATATTGTGCAATAAAACAACAACAAAATTACGAATTTCTCCAATATAGCAACTGGTATGGTTCAATTTGATCCCATATTCCTTTAATTCCTATTGTTTCATAGTCTTGCAAGTCGACCCCACCTCCCTGAGGGAATATCATTAGGTAAACATTAAATTACTGCACTTTGTCATTTTATTTGGTGTTGCTAAAAGGCTGGAGATGTTGCGGATTGACACAGAAAAACACCGACATTATTTGCCAAGACACTACTGCTTTCACTTCACTGCTATTGAATAAAGTAACTGAAGTGCACACAAGGGGTTTCACAATGCATATAATCCTGTTATCATGACTCCGTCCAAACCAAACAAGAGTCTGATATTTCTGATCATATCATAGACGTCTAAGCTCACCTGCAAACATTTCTACCAGTGTTAGTTTGCTTTGTATTCGCCTTTGTGTTTCAGCATCCACCCTGAACAGTACAGAAGAGATGATGGAGCAGGCAGCTGGTGTAATATTAACTGAGCAAACAAACTGGTTTAAAATGAGAGCGGTTTTTCTAGAAGATCTGTGCTCTCTGATGTATGCTGCTATTTATGTCACTTCACAAGAGACTTGGCAGACTTGACCGAATGTGAGTCTTGACAGTTTTAATGATTAACTCAGGCTCTGCAGGGAAGCTCCTGGGTACATTTCTGAGTTGTGGCCACATACAGTAGAAATTTAAAGTTTTTCTGTGGGCCACCCAGAGACTACAGGATGTTCCCAGAGCTTGGATCGAAATGAAGGCAGATTGCACACACATTTCTTTTAGAAATAGTTTTAAATTTCTATCTGTTTATGTTGTAAAAACACAGAAAATGTTTTTTATCCTCTAGTTTTTATGTCTTGATTATAACAACGTCTTTTATTGCTAGTCTGAAACAAAAATCTATCGATTAACTCTAGACTGTACAGAAGTCCGCTGCCAGGCTTTTAACAAGAATCAGACATAACCACTTCACACCTGTTTTACCCTCTTTACACAGGCTCCCAGTATGTTTTAGAATTGATTTTTAAGATCTTATTGATTCCTTTTCAGGCTCTTCACAGCCTCTGTCTTTGCTGTATTTCATTTCAGGTAGGCCTGCATTTATTGTGGAGCACATCTACAAAAAGGATTCAGAACATCATTAATTAAAAAAGTGCTTCATTTCAAATATATGAAAACAAAAAGACAAATAGACAAACAAGACATGAAAAAAATGCTGAAAACCATAAATATACAAACACACACACACACACACACACACACATACGCACGTACGTCTGGTTTTTCATGGATATTACAACTCTGCTGTATTTGTGACCTTTAGTATCAGTCAAATACTTTTAACAGAGAGCTCATCCTGATTTCACTCAGACTTTTATTTTGAAAACATTTCAATGGACCACTGTTTTCATCATCTTCATTGCTCTGATGTTTGTTTCTATAGTGCCCAACTGCTGCATGCTTTTATTGTGAAAGACTTCTGTTTTAAAAAGTACTCAATAAATACATCTTGACTTACCTACTCAGAAACATGTTTGATATAATCTTGATAGTCAGAAATGAGACCAGTAAGTAAGACTGAGACATCTGTTTGTGTTAATGTTTGGCTCCATCCTTAAAATCTGCTGACGCACTGCAGACTTGATCTAACAGTTAGGCTGGAGGCCAAATCGGCCTTGAAACTTCTCTATTAAGATTCCTGCATGTGCTGGATCAAACAGATGGACTCCTGATACCTGATTACCATCTTCTGGCCAAAGTTTGCCACTGCTTATAAGAAATTGTGCTGAACAGGCTTGGCAGTTAAGTGTGTGGTTGAGTAACCTCTTTTTATTTATTCATTCATTCATTCAAGTCAAAAAAGACTGAAAATATCAAAGTACTTCAGTTGTACTCTTTGCAAATAAAGTTTTAATCCCTCCAGTGACATAATTAATGTGTGTGTTTTGTTCAAAGATGCCACTGAAGAAGCTTCAAAGACTGAATCTAATATCAAAAGCATCTCTGCGACGCTCAGCTGTCGGAGGAGCAAGTCACACATTTTCACTGTCTCGAACAGACTTTGCATACCATCACATAGAGAGCGCTATGTTACACAGAGAGATCTGTCTTTTACTCGAACGTCATACATGACGGAGACTAAGTGGAACCACCAGGAGCTGTCTGGCCCCCCGCAGAACGTCTGACACAGGAGACAATAACACTTCACCTGCTGTCAGTGCCTGCCAAAAGGGCTCAGAGAGGAACCTCTGCCTCCGGCGCCTGCAGACAAACCAGTGAACGACGTCGGACTTAACAAATGAAAAAACTGCTGCTTTTCTTATGCAAGCAGAAATTTCTTAGATATAGGTGGTAGATGAGTCAATTTTATATGGTCTGATGGTAAGATTCTACATTGTGCCATTGTACCCACCAGATTCTTTGTGCATTACAGTGCTCTCAATTATAATCTTGATTTTACTGTTATGGACAGGAAAATATGCCAATAAATGTACATAAAAATATGATGTAATGTCAGTGTGATCAGTGCTGGCTCCAGCCTATGCGGCCCAAAATGTTTTTATTTCTTTTTTTCCTTTTTAATTTTATTTATATATGATAATGCTTAACAGCAGTTGGAGTTTAGGTAGGCTTCGGTAATGCCCATTCACATCCTCTTATCCTCCAGCACATATTCATATACAACACCCAAATTAATATACAATTGCAAAACATACTTGTAACCATTGTACCTTAGATATTTGTTTTCTCATGTTAGATGATGATTTGGTCTTTAAAGCTGAAGATTGCTGTGTCCTGCAGTGGCCTCTCATTGCATCCACAGGTTGATACATAATTTTACAAATGGGCAGCACATGTGTTTCTAACTTAGTGGAGCAGGTTAAAATGTTGCAATGCAATAAAAGTTGTACAGTGCTGCTCCCTGCTGGATTCACTATACATGTGAACATGCTGTGTTGGTTGAAACGTGATGCCACTTTTATGCTGTGTCTGGGGGGGGGGGGGGGGTCATTTTATTCAGTCTGCCAGGAAATAGAGAAGAAAAAAACAGTTTCCTCTTCCAAAACAACTATTAACCTTGTGTGACTGTGCAAGGTACTTAACACAGAGTAACTCAACTGGAGCTGCAGAGACTGGTTCAGATTGGAAAACATTGCACTGCTCTCCCATTAACGCCAATATGTGACTGTGTTTTACTGTGTGAGTGTAATGTGGAGTAATGTGTGTACTCTTTTGTTACAGATAAAGTGTGAGCACTAGAGTTTACTGTGCATCTTGATTTTAGGCTGTATGGGCTGAAACGTATTGTTAGAAGTGACGGTGACGTCACGACGTTTCCTTAAGTTTCACTTTCTGTTGTCTGTAAACGTGAGACTGCGTGTGCATTCGTGAGTTTGGGGTGAAAATACGACCTAGAATATTTACTATTTCGTTAAAAATAACCGACAGCAAACAAGAGGCACACCTCCTGTAACTGACACCTTACAACAAACCAAACATCAAATCAGGGAAGTATCGTGTGCTCTGATCGGTTCAAAGGTGGGTCTCCTTCCTCCCACTACCTTCCAGTTTGTCATACGCAGATGGTTTGTCTCTAGATCTCTCGCAAATTACGTCAGTCCAATATATGTTTTAATGTTTGTGTTTTCTTTCTCTCTAGGTGAAGTCATGTCTGTTTTAATGAGGGAAATACGGCGTTTCAGCACAGAGGCAGTCCATGTTCTTCAGCGTAAGTAACCTGTTTTTTGTTTGTTTGTTTGTTTGTTTGTTTGTTTTAGGAAGAATGATTGACCAACCAGTAAAACATGAACATTCACATAAAACGCGTGTTATACAAGAAGTAGTTGCGACCGAACAATCTGATTGGTCCACGAGACATTTAGAATGTGCTCAAATCAGCATGACAGCACACCTTACTCATCACTAAAAATATTACTCCGCCATACACATTTTACTTTGTTGGTAATACTTGTGTAATCGCAAGATTACACTCGAGGGTGTCTTTTAACGTCATTTGAGCACGACACTGATGCGGTCAGCAAGCATAACTGAAGTTATGGTGTTAAAGCACACCCTCTCGGTTAATATTGCTTAATTTAGTCCCTCATTAGTGCCACTTAAATCTCTGAAAATGAAATGTGATTTGAATCAAACTGTGTCTCAACATCACACCTGTTCCCTCAGACGAAGGTTTGACCACTGACTCAGATATCCGGTCACTGACTCGGGAGGACCTTCGTGAGCTGTTTCCTGGGAAACCGTTCAAATTTAGGAGGGAAATCTACACGATAATACACAAACAGGTGAGCTAACAAGCTGAAATGTGCAGGTCAGATTAGAGAAAGTGCACAATGAACATGTAAAATGCTCCTTTAGTATCATTCTGTGTCACATTATTTCTGTTTCAGAGGCCAATCAATGATCTCCTAGAGGGATTGAAAGGGTTCCTCACACAGGAATGTTTGAGTGGTATGTACAGCATTTTTAACTGTTACTTTCACTCTTGTATGTGGTTTGAGTTTCATTTTTTGTTTTTTGTTTGGACTGTAACTCTATTGTAACTGTATATGTAACAATACTGTTATCCAAATTCTAACACACACTATCTATTACTCTCCCTCCAGCTGCTCTAGCTGACAATGGGGTCTTGGTTGAATACTTCCATGTCCTAAAGAGCGTGAAGAACCAACTGGATGACGTGCAGACCTTCCTTGATGCTCATATTGATCTACTGGAGAACATCAGCAAAAAAAACCAGGCAAACCCAGAACCCAACAAAGGTTATAATGCAATAATGTAATGTTAACTGCGTAAGAAACATTATCATAATCATGGGGAACTTTTAGAGTGAGTTGTATTTGGAATAAATCAAAGCAGATTCAAAACTGTAACAGTTTAGTGAATACACAGGTTATCTTTCAGTGTTTTCATCAGGATGATCCGCTGTTGATAAACACAAAGTATAGTGTAGCAGAGATCAAACCTGAGTGTGGAGGTTCATGCTCAACTTTGGAAATGCATATCTGTTAGGTCAAAACTACAAGGATTGGTTGATAAATGTGTACAAGGAAATGTGTTGAACAGTTACATGCACATGTAATGTATGATTATGTAGAAAGTTAATAATGTATAATAATGTAAAATGGTTCATGATAATGATGATGTCATCATCACTGTCAAAACAGTGACGACTGAGCTCCTTCTTCATCTTAGGGAAGAGGTAGTGGTCTGAGGGGGGCTACGTCATGTGAACGGGGCAGGTGTTCTTCATTTTCTCAGACAGTGCTGACTTGTAATTTACAATTACCCAAAATAGAAATACCACGTAAGTTAGACTTTCTGAAGAATCGCTCAAAGAGTTGAACTGCACTTGGATCTAACAGGAGCTGTTTAACTCGTCTCCTTCTACCTTAGGCCACAAACTTATCAATCGCCCCCTGCATCAGATACCACAAACCATTTAACACCTACAACCACCTGTCGGTAGTGGGATGCAGTCAAAAACTCTGGATAAAGCTAAGCAGTGAACCTTGAGTTGAAAATATTCTATCACTGACTGTGGCCTTCTGGTTGCAGGGAAAACATCTGTCCACTCTGCACCAATTTAATGTATTCTTATGCAAGCAGAAATTTCTTAGATATAGGTGGTAGATGAGTCAATTTTATATGGTCTGATGGTAAGATTCTACATTGTGCCATTGTACCCACCAGATTCTTTGTCAGGTCAAAGTGAGCTGTACACTAACCAAGCTGGTGACAATCAACAAGGAGCACATGGTAAATACTGTTTTCTTCTGCTCCACACTCTTCTGACGTATTTAATGTTTGCTTTGAATTGTAAATGATACAGTATAAGAGTCTGTAAATGCATTTCTGTCATTCTCTCTTTGCTTGGGGCAGATAACACTAATGCCAGTGTTCAAAATGTGCCGGATAGTGACCAAAATAATGGCAGAAAACAAAAATCATTAAGTAATCTAATTTCCACTTCTTCCACTTGACACTTTCATATCAGGTTTTTCTGTTTTTTTCTGTTTTTCAATGTTTGCACCAGCAGCCCCAGTAATAGGCTTCATTTGACTGAGTACTGCAATTTCCTGACTGACTCTGGTGTCACATATACATTATGTCATTTGTCATATTTCAGTTTATTTATTTATTTCAGATTATATTTCAACTCAAAATAAAGCTCTCTTTTACTAGCTTAGTCAGGAAATATTTTGAGATTAAAATATTTAGTTACGGTGTCTGCCAAAACGTTTATCAACAAGCTCACAAATACTTTGAAATTTTGATTCTAAAATATCTTTATAATCAATCAAGTGAACCATAGACAAAGTGGGGATAAAGTGTGTGTTAGGCAATCATTTCTGAGTACATAAATGAATCTGACTGATTGTTAAAAAGGTTAAAAGCATGACATTGATGGTGAATGTTGTCTTTCTCATTAGGAAATTACATCCCAGTGCTGTCTACGCAGAATTTACAGGAAGGTAAGGTCTATGATAATTAGACACTCAGCAGTTAAAAGTTAGGTTGTTGTGCGCAGGATGACCTCTGTGAGTCCAGTAGCAGTGGTATCAGTTGTAGAAGTAACAGAGAAGGCCTGACTAACTGGGTCATATAAGACACAGTCACCGTCTCACTTCATAGTTTATAAAAGGATTCTTTTTTAAAGCTTTATAATTTTTTAAACTACATTTTGAGGAACTACATTGCAGGAATCATTTTTATTTTATGGTTCACTCTGTTCTTGTAAATGTTTACACCTGTATCAGCTGCACAACTGTTTTTCTTTCTATTGCCACAGTGAAGTACAAGATGGTTATCACAGGTAAAACCTTTGGAGCCCATGAACAGCTGATGGTGCAAGTGAAGAGTCACTTTCGGGATAGAGCTCAGTTAACTCAAAGCAGTGAAGATCACCATATTGTTATTGTCTTCTGTCCAATCACTTCACGTGTTGGGACAGATGTTGAGGCAGCAATGGCTGATGAAAGCGGTAAGAGAAAGATTTGTATGTGTTCATATTGAACAGGAAATTGATTTTTTTTTTTTTTTTGCGATTTGGTTTTACGGTTATTCTGTGCGCATGGTATTACAAGGTTCTTTCTGACCTACAATATATGATCAGTGTTAAGTTATCAACACATTGATACTTTGGGAGTATCAGTTTCGTTCAATCCCTCAGAATTGCATTGTACTCTGATACTAACTTACAATTTTGAGCTCATAATTTTCCATTCTAACTAACTCATGTCCCTCCTCTCTTTTAGTGTCCACAACTGAAAAACCTGTCATTCTGGTGTTAATGCACCATTCACATGAGGCCAGGCACACAACCTCTATGAGAACATGGACTTCTAAAGATAATGTTGTGTTGCATGTCAATGTTTTCTACCATGAGACAAGATCTGGGTTACTGAATTGTAACCAAAATATTGAAGCTGTTGTTAAGATTAGAGAAGCATTTGTGACCCACTGTAGTCTGAGAAGTAAAGATACCAGTGCAGGATGCAACACCAGTGCAGGTAGTAGTGGGACTGGTATTACTTTCCCTAGGATGGATATTTTTCATGGATGGTTTTCAGGAAATAAATAAATAAATAAAATGAACTGTTGTGGATTTATTAACTGCAACATTAGAGACTAGAAACACTGAGAAAACAAACCACAAATTGATCTTGATTTGTGTATGCCACTATGTTAATCATTGGTATAAACATAAAGTGTCTGTGTAGCATTTCTTAACCAAGGTTTTTTTTTTTTTTTTAAACAATGATTACACAATTACTTTTGTAACCATTTTTTGTGCAGAACATTACATTGAGCTTTTGGGCTGCAATTGAGCATAAAATGTTCAATGCATGTGAGTTTATGGAAAGGGCTGGTTTGAAATAAGCCCAAAAGTAAACATGACTGTATACTGCTGATCATGTGCAATAGAGTTGTGTTGCTGTTCATTCCATAAGCCAATGCAATCCAATCCACTGTAATGACTCCTACTAAGCTTGCTTTGCTTGTTTTAAAGAAACAGAACCATTGGGCTAATATTACCATTCTATGTTTCTACATGCAGTAAGACTTGAATGTACAGTACAGAGGCCACAAGTACAGTGACCAGCCAAACTTTATGTATTGATCTAGGAGTGTCAAATCAATGAATAAATACACAAATCAAAGGAAAATATAGATGAAGACAATTATTACTAGACAAATAAAAAACTGAAAGTTTGCTTGAATATACATATTGCTGTAGCTGCTTATAAATGAATGTCTCAGAAAGCATGATGTGTGATTACTGTGTGATACTTTTAATAAACTTCAGTTATGAGTGTGATCACAATGACTGAATGATTCTTTAGTTTTAGTTATAAATATCCTTTTTTTCCCCGATGGTATCATATGTATGACCAATTCTGATTCTATCACTATTTACTCAAAATAATATATATATATATTTTTTTTTTAAGTGTCACTATCCACCTCACATCAAATAACATGCTTTCTAGTAACAGTCGTGTATCTAATTGGTAGGTTTTTCTAGAGGTTGTAATACAGATTAGTTTTGACACCTAAGTGTTATGTTCAGTGTTGAATTTGTTCAAGTACCTAAGTCTAACCAAGTGCTTCAATTTATTCAACAAATGTATACTCAAAGTATTTAATTAAATTCCTATCTTACATACTTTTGTGCATAAAGTGTGTTTTTTTAAAATATATTTTAAGTGCCACGTGCTTTTATTTTGAAAAGAGAAAAACATTTTGCTCTGAAAAATCAGGTCGGAAGTTGGATATTGTTTACAAACATAAGCTGCTTCCGGTTAGTACTCCAAATCAGCGCGTGTACTTAAATACTATTCTCCGTTATTTGTTTGGACTTTTTCCGAGAAAGGCTGTCACCGACGAGCTTTCTGCACCAACAACATAAGACCAAGCAATCAAAAAATGATATTCCGGTTACTTTTGCTAATCAGCAGCACAACTCCGTTAGAGATAGTTAGCTAACAGTTGGCTAGCTCACCAGATGTTGTGCAGCATGGCAGTTTGATTCATTTCAACAGGTGATAGCTACACGGAAAGTCTGTCTCTAGAGGCGCCTCAGCGGCAACTGTCCTGAAGATAGCTGAAGTCTCATATTTTGCTGTTAGGTTAACTGTAATGTCTGCTTAACTCGCCAGCCGTTAACGTCAGTTTGTGCGTTAGCTAAAGTTTGTCACTCGTATGTCATGCTCCTTGGCCGCGTCCTGTTGAGCCTCAGGTCGACGTGTTCAGAAAGTGTTTGTCTACAGAGGATTTTTGCTGCCAATGAACTGTCCGGACTATCAGTCCGCAAACTGCATCACATATCCACCAGTCACTGTCAAAAAGTCAACACGATTAAGCCATCTGCACACCGGTCCGGACTTAAAGTAATGACATGAAAGAAAAAAAAAAAAACTCATGCTGCTCTCACCTCAGTTTACTAAAGTATAATATTGTGACCTTGTCCCTCTCTCTGATTTAGGCCGTACCACAGAGCTATCTGTATCAGCTAGCAGTGTGTGATATGCAGCCAGCCAGTATCTCCTATGGCAAAGAGACAACTGCGGTTTCCTCAGATGGTGATGAGGACGAGGGAGGTGATGGTGGTGAAGGTGTGGTTGGACAGGAGAGTGGGACAGAAGAATTGAAGATAATGATGAGCCCAGGCCAGGTGGATGTAGTCAGCATGGAAGTCCAGCAAGGTGCTGCTGACACTGGAGCCTCCACTGTGTCTAGTGAGTAGAACTGACTGCCTGAGATTGTGTGAGTTTGCCAAAATTGCCAAAAACAGTACCTGCTGAACCCTTTTGATTAGGTATGCTGGAAAAATCCAGCTGACACGGTGCCACTTTGCACTGGATGGACAGCGTTTCCGCTTAATTTAAAAATCAGCATGCAAATTGACACATGCTGCTTATGTGGCAAACAAAATGTGCTTGATAAACATTAGAGAGTGAAAAACACATCTTTTACATGGCCTGAAATGTTCATAGTCAGATGAAAAAGTCTGTAAGCTGGTCATGACTTCAGTGTCAGCTTGCCCCTTAACAGACAGTGGTTTAACATTCTTATAATCTTCGATCAGTGAACATAGATTTACTATCATACATGCAACCTGTGCTTAAGCAGCCTTTCTACGTGTAGGTACATGTAATCATGATATTGTCAATATCAACACTGTCAGTGAACAACTAACTACACTTAAATGCAAAAATTATTAAGATTCTCAATAAATCAATCCCGTGCACAGTGGATTGATATATGCAGTGATGCAGTGTACCATTGCAGCACCTTGTCTTTTTGATGTTTTTTTTTAATGTTTCTGGTGAACATACCAGTCAGTATTAAAAGGTACCGGCCATTGAGCTGAGCAGAAGAAGGTTTACTGTATTCCTGAACCATGCCCAATAGTCTATGCATGTGCCCCATGTATATGAGCGCTCTCCTGTAATGAGTCTCTATATCCATTTTCATACATACACAGTATGTGTGTTTGTTGTATTGTAAGTATTTTTTTTCTTTACAGCTTCTACAGGACCAAATGAGAAGAAGACAAAGAGGAAGATGAGGAGGGAGAGGAAGAAGCTGATGAAGAAAAAGCTCCAGCCGGCCGATACTCAGGACAATTTCATGTCCGAGCTTCCATTTGCTCTGACCAGCCCCACCGCATGGAAGGAACTAGGATGTATGTACATCATTAATATTATTATTTTTTAGTTATTCTTTGAATTAAGAGTTGAGATTTTTAGAATATTAGAAGGTAAAGTTACTACCAAAGATGTGCTGCAGCTGACGCAGTGGCCAGCTGTCTGTATCATAGACCACCTGAGCATGGTCTCAGTTTCAGTTAACACCCATCCTCTCTAGTCTCCAACACAGAATCAACCCAGAAGAAGAGAAAGAGGAAGAGAGGAGACAGTGGAGGGCGAGTGGACAGTGAGGAGGATGGAGACAAGAAGAAAAAAAAGAAAGAGAGCAAACGACCCAACTACTTTGTCTCCATCCCCATTACTAACACAGAGGTAAGGAATTAATATCCTGTTCACTTTAAGGATCATGCAGGAGTCCGTGCACCTTTTACCCTGTTTATTACAGAATTACAGATACCTCTATCAAACATTTTGCCAACTTATTCTCAATTGATTCACTCATTGACTGATTGCTTAATTGTCTCAGTTCACACTATATTTTGGACAACAGTTGGCAGTATTAGAAAATTTATTTTTTCATGCTGCAATGAGAGTGACAGTAGTATTGCTACCCTCAGCTGACCAGTTGCTTACTCTCTGGTATTAAGGCTATTCTTGAAGCTAATAAAGTCAATCCTTGTTTTAGCTGCTACCACTTTCTGATATTATGATGGTCGACCTCATCGTCACCTCACTGGTTAGCGGTGGTAGAGAAGATGAGAGAAGCTGTTTCAGAGACCCCTTGAATTCTTTTACCTGATGGCCAGTGACACAGAAATTCTAATGCTTATTGACCAAAGAGCTCCTCTGAAGACACATTGATTTACCTCATAGTCATGATGTGTTGATGCCTCATCTGTAATGTCGAACTGCAGACGCTGCCCCAGTTTTCTCTTCTGTCCCATTTCTTCCTCTCACCTTCTTTCATCTGCTCATTGACACCAAGCTAGTTCTTGGAGGGAAGAGAGAGAGAGAGAGAGAGACAGATAGACAGAAGGAATGAGCAGTCACTGTGTGTGAGGTATTGGCCTTGTTGTAACTGCTGATGATTGAAAGTAAATTTGTCCAATGACAGATAAGCTCAGCTGTGACTGAGGTCCAAGAGGCAGTGCTTCAGCAGGAGCCCCTATTGGCCAAAGCCATGATCCCCGTCCCAACTCTCCACATCACGCTGTTGGTCACCCATCTCGCTAATCAGGAGCAAATAGACCTGTGAGTGGATGTACATGCCAGCATCTACACAAACATACAAACAAACTCAGCAGATATACAGTCTATTTGTGTACACACCAGTCCACTATTTGCTGTGCCACCACTGAACCAACACCAGGGCCCTGGAACTGGCTCCTGTAAATTGAATCCGCCATCATTAATGTTATTAATCACACCAGTGCTTTTCCTGTTATGATATTTTAAAATGTCTGCTGTCCGCTGTGAAAAGGTCAACAGGCCTGGAAATGTCAGAGTAGATTGTGATATCATACTGTCACAATATTTTGCACATGATAACAATGGTATTACATCACAGACAGTTATGCAGTATATAACATTATCTGTGCAACTGAAGCAGTAAATGTATCCCGTAATTGGCATAATCATCATTTTTTTCAAAAAGCAGGAATTGTGAAACTGAAAGAGTTTTACTGATTCACAGCTGAAATGAAATAGGGTGTGTCAAATTGCACTGAATTGGATCCATACTGTATGTGATACAGAAACATTGCAACATTGACATGAGTCATTACTTAAATGTCAAACAGCCCATTAGCTGACAAAGGCTGGCCTATACAGAAGGTACAGTTCAACGTTCAAATGTTAAAACAAAACAAATTCCAATATTAGTGCCAGTGTATCAATGAAATTGCCATATCACCTTATAAATACATATTGCATTATTGATTTGTATCTCTCCTAATGTACACAGTTACGCATGTAGATGCAGATGAACACTGATCAGCTTTTTTGTGTAGATGCACACATATACAGACCTGAGCTGTACATCATCTTTCTACAGCGACTGTGGTGCTGTACATTAAACTAACATCACAGATCAGATTAAACAAGGTCTTGTTGCAGTATTGAATGTTCAGACTAAAGTTAGTGCTTGAAGACAGGGATACAGCGTTCTGCAGTGACTAATTACCAGCATGCCACATTAGATGCAGCTCTGTTTTATCTCTTCCTCTCAGCACTTCCAGGAAAACTGCAGATAGGACCATACATTTTACAGCTTTAGATTCCAGTAATGAGCCTTGAAAATACTGTTGAAGAGGCTTTTAGGAAGGACAGTAAGTGAGGTTAGAGTTTTTGTAGACTGAGCCTTTTATTTAAGTTGGCAATCAAACACTTTGGTCAGTATATACTCCCTCATTCTGACATAAACTTCATATATCACCCTTTGTCTTGTTAATGGTCCTTTCAATTAGTGTCTACTGCTGAATTATTTATGCTTGTTGTCCCACTAGAATTAAACATCAGACTGTTTTTATTTGTTACAGTAAAACCAACGCTAACAATGCAGAACAATTACACCAGTTTATATGATTTTTGGAACACTGAAGTAAATATTACCCAGATTGAGGTCAAAAACATGGTGCAGAAAATCAATATTTCAGAGTGAGGTTATCAGTTTAGCATTTCATAAGAGAGCACTGGAAATGATGGAGCCATGTTATATGATGACACCGATGTTTAATCTACATCAAGTAGAAAATTGTGTCATTAGTAATCACTAGATTCTCTCGTTATGTAATATGAGAGGGAGGGAGACAGAGGATTAAGTTGTGAATTGGCGTGTGTGTGTCAGTGTGTGTGTTGTGTATATTTCCTCTTAGAGCGGCGGCCGTGCTGACCCAGGTTGAGCCGTCATTGGCTGAGCTGCTGGGTGGGCGTGATCTGGTGCTGCCCTTCTCAGGCATCGGTCATTTCAGGAAGGAGGTGGTGTTTGTTGGGCTGGCCCCCGGACAGCACAGACACACACTGGATAGCCTCGCAGGTCAGTGGCAAAGGTTTAGCTTCTCACTCCGCTGTCATCATCCAACATCTCTGTAAGTCTGTCACATTGATGTATAGGCTGGGAAGACGAAATTACATTTTGTTTCTGTAAGTGGTTATCATGCTGTTTCTTGCTAGAAGATAAATCGCATTACTGAATGTTACCGTGATACAGTGCTTGTCTTTTTGTGTCCTTGTGGAGGGAGGTCTGAACCTGGGGTCAGCTGAGGATGCCAGCAGCTGGTTGGAGGGTTTAGTGTCTTTCTTAAGGACATTTGAGCAGGGTGGGTGCTTGCTTTCGTGGGGGCTTTGCTGTGGGAGGTCACAGATAAGACAGCTTTAGGCTGAGGGGTTAACGCTCACGCTCTTACTTTCAAAGTTCATAGGTGGTCTTATCCTGACTTTTGTCCTGAAGCGACCTGGAGATCAGGTTGAACAGCAGAATTCTTTAAATAAGAAACAAATATACAAGTGTGAAAATGTGGCTTAACTAGGCCAGGCCCCAGTTTGAGTCTTTACTTTAAGATAAAATAAGGTAAGAACATACCATTTGCTGGTGTATATAAGCTGTAGGTCTTGTTATTTAGTTTAACTACATCCTCTTACTTAACAAAAATTGAGGTTCCCACAGGTAGAGACTGCTTTTTGAGGAGTTGGTTTTAGAGTTCAGGTTACACTTAGTGTTAGGGTCAGGGTTAGGGTAAGGGGTTAGGAAATGCATCATATGAGTAAGCCCCTAGGGGGGATGGTGGAGCCAGACTCTGTGTGTATGTGTATATGTGTGATACCACTCTCTGTCTTCTTACATTTCTCCCTTAACAACATGTAAAAGGACAAATGTATGGTGTATGCAAAAGCATTCGCGTGTATGTTTTTGTGTTGTGGCCTTTGGCAAGAACATTAAGCCAACAATTTTCTAAGAGGATTCTGCACACACCAACACACAAACACACACGCTCTTACATGCAGACAGAGTAAATGAGCTTGCATTTGCTTAATACGGACCATTTCCGCTCTAAAATATCAGCTGAATTGGAAATATGCTGTGATTTTTTTGCATTTGTGCACACCCACAACAGGAAATCAGGGACTTTATTAACATTATTATTGCATGTGATCCACAGAGTGATGGTTCTTTGCGTCGAGCTCTGTGAGAGTTAAAAGGTTTTCATGAATATATATTAAATTGTCTGAAAACACAGTGCTGGAGCAGCATGTTTAGATTCTGCTTTGGTGTGGATTTTCTAGCTGCTCACCCAGTGTATTAACTGCTCAGATCCAAACAAATACTACATTTGGCATATTAGTGATGCCCAAGCTGAGACAAATCCCAAAAAGAAATTTCATCTCGGCTTTTAAATTAATCTTTTAGAGAAACAGAGCTTTGAGGTCCAAGGTTCCACATAAAAACATTTGTTGTTAGAATTTAAAAGAGGTTTTGTTTTTTTGTTTTGACCTTGTTCTGTCTCTCTGTTTGAAAGATTTTAAGTCATCAGGTGGAAATTATCTGTCAGTAATCAGGTGCAGACAATGTGATTGACTTTTCATGCCAAATTGCCAGAGAGGGTTGCAGGGGAGGTGGGTGTGTCCTCCTACTTAAAGACATGTCATTTGCAGCGTCTAATTGGATTTATGCTTCTCCATCAAACTTTCTGTGCCTCTCTTCAGACATAAGAGGCAGACCCTCCATAATTAGCTCAGTCAGATACAACCAACCCCCTAACCCTTCAGTGATCAAGTATGTGCTGCAGTGAGCCTGTGTGTGTTGAGAAATTATTAATAGAAACAGTTTTGCTCGAGTACTCATTTAATCTTGACGTTTAGGAAATACATTTTGGCTTTAAATGAAGTATGGAAGCAGTAGTTTGGCTTTAAAACAGCCCAAACCAGCAAAATTACAGCAGCATTTCTGTATGATCTGAGTACCCTCTTGAGTTGGCAACAAGTCACTGGCAATATATGTGAGTTTGAGTGAGCTGTTGTTGCTGTGAAATTAATGAAACACAATTATCCATATACACTATGCTTGAAACTACTAAATATGTTTAATTTAATGTGTTGTTCTTCTAGTCTTTTGAGAGTGTTACCAAGTATTGCGATGATTAGATGTTAACAAGGAACCTTTATGAAGAATGGTCCCTTCTTTCACAAACCTCTGACACGAAAAACAAAACGTCTACAAGAAAAGATCACAAAGTCGACATGTTGTTGTTGTTTGAGGAGTAAAATAAGGACAAGACAGGAAGTCAGACTCTCCTGTCCTCTCATCTGCTCTCCCCACCACTGTTATTGATTATATACTAACCTTTCTCTCCCTGTACAGCTCCTCTTCTAAAAATACCTCTATGGTTTCCCTCTAAACTTCATCAGTTGGTGTGTGCGTCTTTGTCCGTATATGTGTGTGCGTGTGTCCTTGGAGGTTGTCTGTGTGTTTGTGCCCTTGTTCTTGTATTTGTCTTTGTCCGCATGGTCAGTTGATACTCCAGCAAAAAGCCTTTTTCCATCCTCTGACACACAATCTCAGCCATCTGCGTCTGACTATTTGTGTCTTCGATTATGGCTTTTACAAGAGAGAAAATAGAGGTGGATGCACATGATATTTATAGTGTTGTGGGTTTGAATCCATCCAATGTCCCCTGTCACATCCTCCTGTCTCTATATGGTGACATTTTGCATGATGGATGTGTTACATCCTTCCCATTTGGCCTTTTTTATAAATAACTGCTTTTTGTGTTTTGAAAACTTTGTGTGTATGTGTGTTTCAGAGTTGTTGCGGAGCCGTTTCGAGGAGCAGGGTCTTCTGCAAGGAGACAGCCGTGGGTTTGAACCCCACCTCACCATTATGAAGCTGTCCAGAGCATCAAAACTACGATCTCAGGTATGCACATGTGCGCTTTCACACACAGTATCAATAGAGTTAGGTCATGAAAAAAGTGTTGATGATGCTAAATATGTTAGCATACCAAGCATGCTCCTGCTTTTTAAAGACAAGTTTAATTCCTTAGCATATCTTACCTCATTAATTAATTTGTACTAAGACTAGTGCAGACTGCAGAGTCCCACCTTTCCCATGTAAAGGGAAATACAATGTGTACCTCCACAGGTTGTAACAAACTGACTTTGAGAGAAATGCCAAACAGCTGCAGTGTTACCCCTCTTACATCCTTTTTATTCCCCTCATCTCTCACTGGCTGTAAAATGTGTCATACAGTAGTTAGATGCCAAATTATTGCACCAGCCAAAACTACTGGTGGGAATAACACGCCTGCTGTGGTATTTTAAAAGAAAATTGAGTGTATGTAATTTCATAGTTTATGATGTCAGGCTAAGAGCCAGCTATTACATCAGGATGGATTCAGTTAAGGTATGAGGGAGGGAGAGAGGAAACACTGGAGTGATTTGGGGAATGGTTATGGAACTGAAAAAGATATAAATAAGAGGTTGGGGGGGGCAGAGGACAGAGGACAGAAAGATAAGCAGAGATGAGCAGTGGTCTGGAGGGGGGAGACAGAGGAGGGACAGCATTTATGTTTTTTTTTTTTCCTTGGACTCCTGACATCTGACATCTTATCCTGGCTGGTGCCTGCCAGGCAGTATTTTTTTCCTACCCCAGTCTGTATGTGTGTGTGTGTGTGTGTGTGTGTGTGTGTGTCATGAATTAATGTGCATGTCCTAAAAAGTGTGATGAACATGACATAAACAGGATTTTCCCTGTGTCTCTCAGGGTATAAAGCGCGTGGACCCAGCCCTTTACTCCAGCTATACTAACAAGTAGGTGCTTGTTTTTTTTATATAAGTAGTACAAAGTATTTGGGCAACCAAATACACTGATGAATTTTCAAGGGTTAGTACTCTACATTAAATGCAGTGGGACGTGGTGTAATGTTCCACACTGCAGGCTTTCTATAGTTGTACGCACAACATTTCAGTCAATATATACATAGTAAAGGAAAGAAGTACTTATGTTTTTTCTCAAATCCAATTCTCTGTTTTGTGACTCAAAGCTTTAAAATTGCTCATGACCTTAAATCTTTCTTTGAATTTCAAACGTGTTTTAGTTTTATTTGAGCACTATCACATTGCATAATATTTCATTTCCAGTTTTACGGTTTTAGGATGACAACAGACACACTGGCCAAGTATACTGCACCATGAAGTTAAATTTTGGTTGTCAGTTTTAATTTTAGTGATCATGGCTGTGAAGTGGCTTTCATGGCTAACATCAGCCTGAACTATCAGCTGGGGGTGTCAACAGTCCTCATTGCTCACTTTGTCTCTGTCTCAGATTTTTCGGAGACCAGACGGTGGAGCGGGTGGATCTTTGTTCCATGTTGAAGAAGAAGCAACAAGACGGATACTACCACACCGAGACTTCACTACAACTTGGTTAGTGCACACACAAACAGGGCCATATTGTGTGTGTGGGTGTGTGTATTGTGTCCTCCTATCAGGTGCAATTTTGAGCCACTAGAGGGAGCTGTCTGCTCAGGGGGATGGATAATGAGTTTCTCTGTGGCAGAGGGGAAGAAACTAGCTTGCAGCAGCTTATTTTTGGGGTAATATGCTTTTATTTGTTTGTTTTATTTTTAATCTCTGTCAGTGAACTGGAAGGGAAATCACGTATTCACCCCATTCTGTTTGTGTCTGTCACTCATTAGGATGTCTGAAACTTGTGTGTGATGTGGATTTACAAATGATTTTCAAAAGGTTGTTCACGTTACAAAGATTGATATAAATAGTATTTTTCACACCATTTTAAAAAAGAAGATTGGAGTGCTGGTTTTATGACCAGGGGCTCATATTTTTAGCAGGTTTATGTAACACCATCAAACTTCATGTGTTTAGCTGAAGCTAAAAGAGAGGCAAGCAGGGCTAATCAAACACAGTGGGGATACTGGAGAGCTCATTTCCATTTTAGACATGACAGACCAGTTCTTTCAAAATTTGCCACTGTGGTGAAAAAGCAGCTTTAATGGCTACTGAATGAATGAAGTGCTGATCGGCATTAAGATGTTGGCTAATAATGGGTTCAAATGTTTAACAGCTGATGTAAGTGAAACATGTATACATATCTTTAAGTGTACATTTCCTGAGGTGTAGTAGTGAAGTGTATGGTGAAGATAGTTCACTTTTTGTCACAATTTGATATGGACCTAGTAGATTTATTCAGACTTTATTCCGACTGTGTTGGCAGAAGTACACACAGTCTTTTTGTCTTGTAGTTTTTAGATGAAGAGAGGAAGTGCTCAGTATGATTGGACCTCATCCATTGTGTTTTAATATGTGGCACAGATTAGATCAGGATGTTCCAGAATTAAATCAGCAAATTTCTGTATTGTGTCTTTTGTGTTGCCTTGTTATTGAGTTTGTAAAGTACCTGTAAAATACCAGTATGTTACTATTTGGACCTGGAGATGGTGCTGTTGACCACTGTGAGACCTGGGATGTAGCCAGACAGGCAGTACCTTGGTGCTCTTAGTGTCTAGCTAATGCTGGGGCCTTGTAACAGCATGCAAGGAGCTGGCAGGGAATTTTATCTTTGAAAAGAAAACAAACCAGTGGATGACTATTTTAAGAATGTATTGCTTGTATCCACAGATAAAACTACTTTTCATAACCACATTTTGAGCAGCCACTTTTTGTTTAGCAGCATCTGATCCAGTTTTGCCACAGCAGAAAAAAAAATCCCTCACACAGATTTGAGATGCAACAAGTGTGGAGCTTTGTGACTGAGCCAAGATTGATTGGTGGTGATAATGGCAGATTCATTGTCTCCTGTTTCCTAATGGCAGGTGTCCCAAAGAGATTAAAAATCATTGTTAGCTATGTATTTTAATCAAACTGTCAAAGGCATAAAAAACTAAGGTAAAATTCTGACGGTAATAAGGATGTGCTATGGATTTCAAAGGCTGTGCAGTAGCAGAATATAGTAAAATGTAATGATCTTTGCTCCCAGTAAAACACCCTATTACTCCTGAAAATTCTTAGCATTAATGTAACATGGTGCAGATAGATTGGAGGCAAAAGTAGCAGCTTTTTCACAGTCTGTTTCTTCTCGTAAAAATGTTAGAAAACAGGAGCCGTGCCATCTATTTCCAGTTGAATTTAATGACTGTATCTGTTTTAACTAACTAGCATGGTCTGTGGTTATATTGAAACCAGCTGTATGATGATCTGCAGCTGAAGCCAAAAATAAGCTTCATACATCACCATTATAGCTTAAAATTGGCTTAATATTCTGTAACAGGAGTATCAACATGCAGAAGATTTTGTTTTAAAGCAGTAATGTCAAAAGGAAAACGAAATCATGCAGAATGTACCATTTTAAAATCATTGTCAGGAAAAACATGTTAATTTGTCTTTCAGGGTCACCAATAGCCACATAAATATACATGAATAAATGATTACATTGTCACCATGGAGCTAACAGGATTATGCCACCAAGTGCACATAAGCACATGTAAATGTGCACTTAATGTGTACGGTATATAATGGATTGACAGGGACTCCCTAAGTCCCACTGTCAAGTAGCTACACTAATTGCTGTGTATATATATGTGTGTATGTGTGAGAGGGGGAGAGAGGGCTGTCAGCATGAGTGGAACTAGGCTGTCACAATGTTTTGTGGATCACTGGGCTGTCTGAGAGAGACAAAGAGCGACAGTGTGTGTGTGGGTGTGAGAGACAGAGCACGGGGGATGTTTACCTCACACTTCTCATCATCAACAAGCTTGTGTTTTTGTCAAGTGTTTTTCCACAACAATACATACATATTTAAAATGCATGAAAGGTAAAACTGAGCGCTACATTTGGTTCCCTGATACCGCAGTGAAGCATTGCATTGTGGAGGGTTTAAATACAAAGTTATAATGCTTGCTGTCTGCGAGTTAAGTGATAGGAATAAGTGCCTGTCGCCATCCAGCTTAGAAGTTACACAAGCTTTTTAAACTGCGACTGTAAATTTTAAAAGAAGAAATATTGTATTTATCCTCTTAAAAATAAAAAGTTGAATTCATAAGAAATAAACACACCACTGCTCAGTTCAGTTCACTTTGCCACTACAGCCTTTTTGGTGTGGTAGCTTATGGTGGCTAATGTTTGCAGCTTTAGATAGATATTTGTTGTTGATGTTACTGATGTTACTGACATCACAGAGTCAGTGCTACTGCTACCCTATGACTCAGATTTTTAATAGTTTAATGACAGAGTAAAGAAGGTAAATTCACTGTACATCAGCAGGAGACACGCTTATTGTATCCAGCACCATCCCACTCTCTCTGTCAGGTCACATGTCATCTCTCTCTCTTTAAAGTGCCTGACTCAAGACAGCTTTGGGAAATTAAAGGAAATTTGATGTGAGATTATCATACAGTTGCTACTTGTATAGTCACAGTGGCTGCAGTTCAGCAAAAGTTACATAACCTTGCTTTAAGGCCACTTCTCTTTTAGCTTTAATAATTCTTTAATAGAACAACTCTCAAAATCACCACAAGGACATTCACATAAATAAGTAAACTTAATATACAACGATACTGACTTGGCATTTTGAGAGATGGAGTTCTTCATTAAGATTTTTCTTGTAGTCAGCATCTGGTGACCATTAAAGGTCGTATTTGATGTGAAATAAGAAAATGAGCTCCTCTGAGACACTGGTATGCACACAGCATGTTACTAAATCAATGCAGGATAAATTTAGCCTTAGAGGTGTTACTTGGGACACACTCTCACAGACACACTCCTGCAATGGCCACGGTGTCACGACTCGTCACAAGACAGAAATTCGTATGGGGAGGCAAGCACATCAGCAAGATGGACTCGTCTCAATCAGTTAACGGACTCTTTAATTACAACATTGACAACACTTTTTATATTGAGATTGAAGGCAGAAAAACATGTTAATACATCTAAAGACGTGGTTTGAGAATAGCCAGCAAACAACAATGGAACTTTAAGTCTCTGAAATTTGAAGCCAAAAACACACGATGAGCAGAGAGTGTTGCTATACTGGCTCCATTGGAAAACAATAACTCAGCTGGCACATAGCTGCCCCATTGCTCACTGAAAACAATGAAGCAGCAGGGAATAAAGCATTGACTCCTCATCTAACTTTTCAACAGATTTGACAGAGAAATCACTAATAATATGAATAATGTAAATCAGTGGGCAGCTTTATTGCATACTGTTCATTTTGTTCCAACACTGTAATTACTTAGAAATTTTTGCATGAAAACATTATCATATATTAGTCATTGTTTTTATAATGAAATACAGACCTGGATAAAATAGTTTCATGTATCTTCTGTGCTACACCACCGCTGTGTAAGTTACACCAGAGAGAGCAATGGCCACTGGTTAAATTGATTCTTGGTGGGTTTATCCTCCTCTATATCCCTGTTCCTCACAGGGTGTCTCTGAGGTGCAGTGGGCTTTTTCTGGTTGTGCGCAGTGGTCATCGTCTAATCGTGTGTGTATATGTTAATCCCATAATCCACAGTACAGCATAATCCACAACAGGCCCACTGATACACAATCCAGTAGGGTGTGTTTGTGTGTGGGGATGAGGGAGGAGGCCAGAATATACAGGCAGTGAGAGAAGAAGAGATTTTATTGGATATATGTGATCATATCATTAAAGTTATAATCCTTAAGATTTTAATACTGGTTGAATTTGCGACACCTTTGGTTACCGTTGCCACTGTAAGTGTGGTTTAATACTACATGGCCCAAAATTCTGAGCGAAGCAGTCGGTCCTTGAGCAGCAGATTTGTCAGGAACACAACAGAAGAGCAACCAGTGTAACTTCTAACAGTGCAGCCAAAGAAGCTTGTGTTGTTTCATGTGTCAAAAAATCTTCAAATGCCTTGATTAGTCCAACCAGCAGTTTAAAACCCAGAGTTTCACTTAACAATCATTTCTTGCAAAGAAAAGCATCAGGTCCTCCTCACTTTTAAATAGCTGTAACCAGCAAATATTTGGCATTTTTGCCCTAAAAAAGTGAAAACAATTATTGAATCCAGCATTGAAAGAAAGGAATCAGGTTTGATTTCATGACAATTTTAAAACTGCAGTAACTGATTTTCTTGGCCACTTGGGGGCTTCAGGAATAAGTAGAGACACCATCATCTTATAAGTTAATATAGTGAACTTGTTGTTGCTAACAGTTGCTGTGCAGTTACAGAGCAACAATATCATTCGTATTTCTGACCTCCTGATGAATATAAGTCCAAAGTCCATTCTCTTTTAGCTCCTTTTTTAATCTCTGCCAACCCCTGAGGGAAATATCTGGATCTGTAGCTGCTAAATACTCCACTATGTTTGCTGCTGAGTTCTCAAGTCTGTTTTTCTCTTGCTGGATGCTGAGCAGGTAGTTTTTAGTGGGCTCTTTGATTTTTCTTTTAGTTGAAAACAGCTGCAACTGAAAATGACTCAATGAGAGCATTAAGAGTGAACCAAAACATTACATTTGTGGACCACTCAGCTAAAAAACTGAACTGACTGTATGGCTCCATAAAGCCAGGAGGAGCTGGAGATTCAATGTCCCGTTTTCCGTTTAAAGGATTGTAACTTTAAAGTGCAGAAACTCTAGAACAGTGGTTGTGAATTAGGATTACAATTCCCTCCTGCTTTCATGTTTTCTTTCTCATCTCAAGTGTATATACTAAAAATGAAGGGGAATGAAATACTGTGTTCCCCAGTCCACTTCTGTTTAGACAGACGGATGAGAGATAATAACTCAGAACGAGGTTGCTAAAAAACACACACTTAAGCGTTTGTATATGTGAGGTAGATGAAAGGTACATACCTAGAGGACAAGTGTCCTCATCACTCATCATGTCACTTCAGAAGGCCAAAGAAACGAGAGCGAAATTCTAAAATGTCATGGCTTTAGAAACGCATCTTTCTTTCGTTTGTGTTCTTACATACACACAAATGGTCAGTGTGATGTGTAAAGTGGAGATAATACACTGTTGCTCCTGTTGCGACCTGTTGGTATTTGCAGTATAAGAACTGCCGCTCACAGCTTTACATACAGTTTTATATATAAAGACATCAAAAGAAGCCCACAGATACAGATACACACTATCACAAATGCATAGCACTCAAACAGCACACACTCATGGACCATGAAGGTGGATTGCTGCTCTGTAACCTTTTGGTATTTTACTGAGATAAGGTCACTCACTTCTGTGCTGACTGTGCTGTGTGGCTTTTCTCAATAAAAACAAGTCTTCGCCAGTGCTTATTTTTTAGTCGTCAGCCACGAGCGCCAGATGATGCAATTTGCTCATTTACATGTAAGTGGGCTAAATTCTCTCTGCACAAATACTGAATTGGGAGACTGCAACATTTGAAAGGACCAGAATTGAGGAGTTAAGCATATTCAGGGATTACTGGTGCCTTA
Source organism: Lates calcarifer (assembly GCF_001640805.2). Classification (NCBI taxonomy): domain Eukaryota; kingdom Metazoa; phylum Chordata; class Actinopteri; family Centropomidae; genus Lates; species Lates calcarifer. The sequence goes on from NC_066839.1 coordinate 14,277,458, forward strand.
AATGTAAAGAGTAGTGTTTTTTTGTACATCCACTACTAAAGATAGCTCAGTTTTTAATAAAAATGAAAATAATAGTTGCTTTGCTTTCGATGCATGACAAATCAATTATACAAAAGTCTGAAAAAGTAATTTAAAAAAATACTATTTCAAGTTCGATCTCTGTGCAGTGTAACAGTTAATTGCTTCTTGGGACTCAGTAGCTCATTTGCATTTTCATTTCATTTTTCATTTTTTATGGCAGCAGGAGACACAACAACTTTGTCAAGCTTTGAGAGATAAACATGGTAAAAACAAAAACCTATGAGCCTGAGGGCTCTGTCTGTTATTACTTTAAGGTGTCCCTGATGGAACGATTGGCACATCACTACTGGCTCTGTTTCTAATAATTAATGGTATTAAATAGACTCTAAAACTCCCTCATCCCTCTTCCTCCTCCCACTTCTCCTCTCTCCCCTCTAATTCATTAGAGTGAGAGGTCATCTGAATTTCTAATTCATTAGAGAGAGCTTCTGAATAAGGTCTTTGTTGTACTATTGCGTCATGTATACCCATCTCAGACCACAGGAGTATTGCCAGAGTTTGTTTGGTGATAGCAGCATAGCATTATAGCATGATTAAGGCTTAAGTAATTTCATGTCCTGAAAAGCGCAGCAGGACATAATTATACAATCGAAAGTCTTGAGGGGAGGAAATATTAATGGTAATCCAACAGCCAGAAAGCTATTCTTAGATAGAAATTAAAAAGCCTTGATTAAAAGTGCATTGTAATAAAAGAACTCTCACCGGTGGTACTGGTGGGCCTGATGTGGGGTGTCTGGTTATGTTGCATTCACGTCATAACGTTTAGACTGTAATTATGAGCAGCCAAGTCAGAAAAACCATTAACGTCAGACTCTGTGTCATCAAAGTCACAGGTATCTCCCACTGAAATGAGCTGGAAAATCACTGCAAAGCTTCCATCATTGGCATGTACAGCGCCAGCACTAATACGGTCATTTCAGGTAATTTAAAGTAAATTCTGGTACATTTCAACCTGGTGTATTTCCCATAAATGTGGCTATGATGGTTCTGCATTTGCCGCCTCACATTTATTTATAAAGCCGTAAGATGCTTGTGACAAATGCCCTGATATATGCAGTTTTGCGCTAATCCTTGTTTCCCTTTATCTCTACTACAGATGTGGTTATGAGGACTCATAGCACCACAATAGCCACATTTATGGGAAGTACAACAGGTTGAAATGAGCCAGAATTATCCTTCAAAAGGAACTATATACACTATTACAAATACTTACCACTGCTAAAGTTACTAATGTAGACTATTTAAATAGCGGTGTGTGTCTCTTTCGAGTCACTCCAAGAATTTTGATAGATAGAGAGAGCTTGGTTGAAGCAACTGCGAACAGTATCTGTAGGGTCCTAAAGATGCTACAAGTAGCAACAAGTCTGTGCTAGTGCTTTTCAAATATTGGTATTAGCAAGAACTTTAGCTTATACATATCCTAGTATGTTATCTCATGCTGGTATCTAAATCTGTATTGAGGGCAGCAAAAAGTAAGAACCTTACAACTTAGTGCTTGCAGTAGTAAATGTTAAGAGGATAGAAAAAGGAGGCTGGAGTGAGATTAAGTAGATGAGAGAAGACGGGACAGAAGGGGAGATAGAGGTGGGAAAGGAGTAAATAAGGAAGCATTGACTGAGTAGATAGGAGAACGGAAGGACATGCGAGGGAGATCGAAGAGGATGGAGCAAGAAATAAGGGAGATTAAACAAGAATGATAAACGAGTATGGGAAGAGAAAGGAGAGACAGAGGTAAAGGAGAATAGGCCTGCAGAAGCAGAATTAAACAGATAGCAAGGATGAGAGGGGCAGAGAGCATGACAAGTCAGACGGCGAGAGAAAATTGAGAGTCTGAGTGAAGGTGACATTAAAGAGTTGAGCGAACTGAGGTTTGATATTAAAAGGAGGGTGAAGGAGGGCGACACAGGTCAAACGAAGAAGAAGATGTCTGACAGCGTGATGGAAAGAAAGGGTTAGGAACAATAGTAGAGCACAGTGACAGGCGGAGGAAGATTGGATCTGAGGTTTAGAAAAGGAGAATTGTCCTTCAGGTTTTCTTTGTCAGATGAGATGAGATTCAGCCAAAACCAACTGAAATATTTTCCTCTATCTGTTTCTCTAACTATCTGGCTGGCTCTAAACATTTATTCTACTGTTGATACATTTTAAGATTTATTTAGATGGCTTCTGTCAAACATTTTAATTGAGACTAATTACCCAGGAGACTAACTTGTTTTCCTGCAGCACATGAACGCTGTAACTTTGAAAAGAAATCAGCTCTATTAGGAAACTAGATCTAGAAACATGCTTTTTCCATCTGTAAGTCTTCATGTTGACTTCTTTGCAAAATATAAGTTCAGAAACTTAAAAATAACCTCAAATTACCGTTCTAATTCAGGTCCAGTTACCACAATGATAGGAATATCTCTACTAGCAAATAAACAACCAACAATAATATGTCATATAAACACAAACCCACAGCAGTCCGGATGAGCAAATGATGATGCCACAGTGCAGCCATGTTCAACACAACAATGGTCAGTTGTTCATTGGAGAGTGGGCAAATGCTGACTGAGCATGAATGTGAAAATGAAGCTTACATTAAGTTACTAAATAGATTGAATTGTGGTTTTCAGTGTGTGTGTGTGTGTGTGTGTGTGTGTGTGTGTGTGTGACAAACAAACAGGGAGAGACAAACAGCGGAGCTTTTAAAATGATATTTTTCCAACCATGCTACAGCTACAGTGGCAAGAAAAAATAAACATTTGGACTAACCTGGTTTGCTTGAAATAACCTGCCCTTATTGAACAAACCCATCAAGCACTCATAGTGTTGATGGAAAAAGTAAGCGGACCCTTGACCCTAGTCAAACCTCTTTCGGCAGCAACAACCTGAGGAGGAATTTCAGACCATTTTTCCTCACAGAGCTGCTGCAGCTCAGACATGTACTGAGGATGTCTGGTGTGACTGGGCCTCATCAAAAGATGTATTTTATCCATTTGAAACCATACACCATGATTTGCATATAGAAACCTCATGAACAAAGATGTTATCGCCAGTGATTCCTTTACGCCTTTAGCTGTTACTCTTTTCTTTTTAACCTCACTGAGTGTTCTGCCTTGTGTCCTTGGACTCTTCTTTGCTGGACTAAATCATCTCCATTTAAAGACTCCGTTTATCTGACTGTGGACTGATGAATATTTAAACACTTTGAGATTACTTTGTAATCCTTTCCAGCTTTACGCAAATCAACAATTCTTGATTTTAAGTCTTTGGAGATTTATTTTTTGTCAGGCATGGATCACAATAGCAGATACTTCTTATGAATAGAAAACTCAAAATGTTGGAGTGTTTTTCATAAATCAAAGTAGCTCTTTCATTTCATCCCCTGACTTCAGTTAGCTTTTATTGATGTCATTAGCCTTGGAGTTCGCATATTTTTTCCAATCTACACTGTTAATGTTTGAATGATGTATTCAATATGGACAAGAACAATGCAGTGATTGGTGTGCTAAAATAGTGAAAAAGTGATTGTTTATAATTGTAATTTTGGTGAGAATGTGACCATGTTTGAAGACAAATTTATACATATATCAGATAATTCCACTTGCTCTTTATGCTGTATCTACATGTAGTCTGGGTAATTTCATGTTAAATAGCAGGGCCAATTCATAGTCCAGCTGGAAAAACTCACCTATTGCTGAGCTCATCAAAACACCAAAAATGGAACCACCACATTGCATACTCCAGCGCTGCTAAATACCGGCTGAAATGTGTGATGGTGCATACAAATAATCTTTTTCTTTGTCACTTGATTGAATTTCCTAGAAACTTTTGTATTGAAAAATCCAGCCAAATGGCAGGCTTCCTCTCTCTGCAATAACAAGACACAAGTGGTAATCTGTATGGAAAATTTGCACCTCTGTGACAAGTCAGCCAGCCAGAGGTGAACATTTGAACCAAGAAATAAAGGTGAAAAAGGAAAGTAATAACACTGGGAGTTTCCCTGTAGCTTTTTACATGTTTAGTTAATCATAGCAGCAAACAAAAGACTTGCAGCGTGTGTTTGAGGATGCTAAACAGTACTGAAATGCATGACCAGGTGTTGATAATACCACTAAATAAATATTAAATGTAGCAAACATAGATAAAGACCACTGGACATGTGATACTTTTTGGCTACACCTGTTTAAATTAGCTTTACCACCATGCAATGTCTGAAAAAACGTTGTAGTAGAAATGCTAAAATGCCTGGCATGTCACACTCTGTCTCTACATCATTAATAACAAACAATGCTTGTTTTCTTGCGCATTGTGGTGTGTGCATTATTTGTTTTTCTGTGTGTGTGCATGTTAGTATGGCTAGAGTTAATTATTCATATAAGTGTTATGGTAAACAGTAAGCCATATCACTAAGTACCCTGTTATCTGCAGCATGCAGTCGTCTTCTCTTTGTGTGCATAACCTGTCTTGTGACTAAGTGCTGAGGCACCATTAGCTGACCTTCAGCTGAACAAAGTCAACACTGTTGCAGTGTTTTCTTTAGCCCTCACTCTGCATTGTAATAACTTACAAGAGAGCATGTTTAAATGGTCTCTTAACAGATACTATTGTACATTACAGTATATAACACAATGAAGTGCTCAGCTGAATAACCCCTAAACTGATAGTTAAATTCAGAAAGAAATGTGATCAGGAAAGTTGAATTATCAACATATTACAGGTTGTTTGTAAAAGCACTGCTTGCAGAATTCTTTTACATTGTGTCTGTGCGTATACAGGTGTGATCAGTGTGTGCTCATTAACATACTGTATATGGGTACAGTATAAGTGACGTTCAGTAGCAGTCAGGCCTAATCAGTGACAACACTTAAGTACCACAAATAGCAGTCATTGTGTGTGTGTGTGTGATGGAGATGGTGTTTGTGTGTAAAGTGGCAGCTGTGAGCTGAATGCTGCTGTTGGAGACAGGGCTCCACTGTCTGCTCATACAGCTGAGCTCAGTGCATCATGCACTACAGTGTATGTGGTGTGTGTGTGTGTGTATTTGCTTTAATGTCCCTTCGCTCTTCACACTCACATCCTCTTACCCCCTTGTTTGTAATCTCTCATTAGCCCTGCAGAGTAGAGACGCGCTTTTAACTAGACTGTGTCTGTCAGTTTGTGCACATACAAAAAAAAAAAAGCGTCTCTGGAACTGGTGGAGATTCATTGTTCTACTCAAGGACTCATCAGCAGAGCTGTGAGCTGCTGAAGGGGGCTGTTGAAAGGGCTTGAACCAAAACCTTCTGGTTAAAAGCAGATCTTCTAATCACCTTGCTACCTGCATTCTCATTTTTTCACACAGAGCTACACACAGAAGCAAAATCAGGTATTTTGTAAATAAACCAATTAAAAAAAATACATAATTTAAAATATATCTGTAATTTGAATTGGATGTTGTTTTTCTTCATATCAATATCCTCTAAGTTGCTCTAGCATTAACTCCATCTTTTTATGAATTGTTTCAAAATGGAGATGCATAGCTTTTTATATATATTTGATGAGTCATTTGTGAGTAATGCTTCTTGTACATTTGACATAGTTGACCCTATACTCTAGATGGGTTCTTATGTCAGACAGACAGATGGAAGTCAGACTGTTTTTGGCTTTGCGTAGTGATGACCAGCTTGCCTCAGGGGAATGACAGCTAAGCTGCATGTTAGCATGCAAAGGTTTGCATTGGAGATGGGAATTAATTCACATTTGCTCACATATGCTTAAGTAACTTTTTTTTTCTCCTTAAATAAATTGTGCTTCTAGGTGTACCTTTAATGCAGCATCCTTACCACTCTTACCACTCAAGTATATTTTTGAAGAGAACTTCCCTCCCTTACATTTAGCTGCTCTACTCTTGCTACTTTTTACATCAATTTTTAATCAGTGCAGAAACTTCAGAGCCTGTCGGCAAGTTGTTACTCCACTTCTCCAATAGTAGAATAATGCATCCTGCAACAGCAGGATAGAGCTTTCAGTCAGCATGAACAACTCATGCAGCTGGACTACACTGAGCTCCGACTGTGAGCGCTTGTTTGAGGTCATTACATCAGAGTGCAGCGCTGACGCCGAGCTGAGTAAAAGCAGGGAAGCTGGCCTTTAGGCACCACAACATATATTACATTCAGATTGCTCAGCCACTCTGATTGCACAAACCATTCAGGCTATTCTGCTAACATTGCGCAGCGGGATTAAGTTTCGACTGAGGCATGGTAATACATGTTAATGATGAGAGAGAGAAACTGATGAGAAAAATACTCAGCTGTGGACTGATGTGTGGCTGCAAGAGAAGACTGAGTCACTCGCTCACAATGCTGCGCTATTCCAGTGTTGTCACAAAGTGCCATGTAGCCTGTTTGACAGGTATCGTACCCAAAGCAAACAAGGATCAACAAGTGAAAGATGCAGTATCTCGTGAATAAAGTAATCTCTTATTTTGAAGGTCAAAGACAAGACTAGATTTAACTAATGATGGACTGATCAACAGATCAAAGACTGAAAGCATTTTCATAAATACACAAAATACTAAAGACTGCATCTAACAATTACTGTCATTAATTATAAACCACTTAGTGTAGTTTATGATGATATAAAAATCCTCATCTTTAAAAAGCAAATAGTTGGCATTTTAGCTTGCTAAATGATTTTCAATCATCCAGTCATTTCAGCATCAAAAATAACCTTTACACATATATCAAAATCACATTTGTCTTAAGTAGATTAGTCTTTACTTTCAGACTTTGACAGCAAACTAAGAAACTGAAAACCAGAGTCATGTGGTTCGTCAAAGGTGGGTGGACCGACTCCATCTGGTCAGGCTCAGTTAGGCTCAGGATGTAAATGCAAACTCTACCACACTGGAGTATTTATTATTATTATTCATTTTCAGTGTATTAGATAATTTGATATAAATAGAATATACTTCTGATAATCTCATCATGTGTCTCCATGTTCCCTTGAGCCTTGATTTACTCCTGACTATCGTCTTAACTCAACCTTGGAATTGATGATGCATTTTAATAGATTTTTTTCTATTTTTCTATTTTTATTCTTTGGGGATGTTTGGCCTCCTTAGAATACCATTGTAGGTCTCATAAATAACATAGGTCCATGCAGTAGCAGGCTGCAGCTGCCGGCTATTCAACAACCATTATTCAAGCTACAGTGACGAGTGTAGGTGGAGCCTGTAGCCCCCCTCCCCCTCCATACACACACACACACACACACACACACACACGTGCATGCACACACAGTAGTGTCTGCTGTCTCCTCATATATACCGCTCCCTTTTCCTCGTCTGCACACTTGCCACACTTTCAAGCGTGCTCACTCTGTCTTTCTTGGGTATATACTTACTCAAGCTTGCTCAAACAACCCCTCCTCCTCTGTCCCCATCTAGTTACACACACACACACACAAAAATTATACTCTTTTTGTCTTTTTCTCCCACACACACACACACACACACACACACACACTCCAGCTCTCCCATTCTCTCTCTTTCACCCTCCCTCTCCCACTCCTTTCTCTCTCCCTCCCTCTCTCTCTCTCTCTGAGATACACACACTCACACACCCCTCCTCTCCGTGTCAGTGCAAAGTAGAGCGAGAGCAAGGAGCCACTCGTTAATTTTTTTCAGCGTCTCCTGCCTTGCTCTGTCTTCTTCAGGGCTGCACAGAGGGAAAAGGAGGGTGCTTTTTTTTTTTGTTGTTGCCTCCATCCTCGCTGGTTCCGTCTGTCCTTCGGAGGGGGGAGAAAGAGTGACACAGAAGGGAGAGCAGGAAGATAAAGAGTGGAGAGACAGGGGAGAGGCAGGACTCTCGCTCCATCTGTCTGTCTTAGAACAAGGGGAAAGGAAAAAGAGGGGTTACAGCGGGGGAGAGGGGAACAGGAGGAGAGGGAAGGAGGCGCCATGGGTCAACTGTGCTGCTTCCCTTTCTCCCAAGCCGAGGAGAAAATCAGTAAGTGTCTCCTGCTCCTGTCTCCATGCGTGGGTGTGTGTTGTTGGAGATACCAACTGGATTGATATACTCAGTGGTGGTCCGGGAGAGATTGTGTGCATGAAGTGTAACAATACAATGTACACTGTGTGTGCGCGTGTGTCGCTTTGTGTCAGTTATCTGTATGTGCACGGCTGCATCCATGATTGTGTGTGACCTATGGATGGACATGCATGTGAGAGAGTGTAATTGCCTTTGTGTGCAGTGTAGTGTTGTCTGTGTATTTGTAGGGTAGTGGTCTGGATTGTGATTTAAGTTTCTGCACCAAGATGAAATACTTAAGGGTTGCTGATAAGTCTCCTTAATGTCCTCTTACTGCAAATATCAACTGTGAGTACTAAACTTAAAGTGTACTCTTAAACCTTGTACTGATTAGATCTGGTTGATACCTCCACACAATAAAAACTTAAAGGTTCTGTGTGGAGTTTTCTTGCAAACAAATGAAAGTTATGTTTACATTCAGTATTTCTCATCAAAACACACTATACATCCTTTAGGTCTTTAAAAAACCCTTGAATGAATTTACTTCCTCGTAAAACCTCTGAAAAGCCAAGTTTAAAAAAAATATATTCTAAACCGTGCATTGTTTATATGCATTTTTGCTAGCTAGTTTTCTTCTTCACTGCCTTTTTTGATGCATTACTGCATGTCTTTGTGCCTTGCTGCCACCAACTGTCGAACAGGGGAATGGCATGATACCAATAATTTGTGAGATGCATCTTTGTGTGCACCACACAAACAAAACTTGGACTTGCTTGTAAAATCATTACTTCATAGTGCTGCTAGGGGTCAAAACTCCACATAGTACCCAAATCATACATCAGTGGTTTTTAAATAAATATTGTTAATGGAGAACTGAACAAGAGGAGTTGCAAAACAACTTTGTGTACCAGTCTTGTGAGTGTTGTAAGTGTCCTTAGTCTGAATAATAGTATGAAAGAGTAGTATTTTTTCATTTTTTGTCACCATATGCAGCATACTTATGTATATATTTGGGAACCACTTCAACATGTACAATGAATGGCCTAAAAAGTTTAAAGATCCTCCCAGAAATTTTTTAAGAGAGATAAAAATCCTCTGCTTTAGATAATTATTTGATCTGTAATAGTTTTTCTGAAAAGAACGCTCAATTAATTTGGTAATTTTCAGCTTCCTCTTGCTTCCTGAGATATCTGAATATATGTGGAGGAGATTTAAGTTTCCACATTATACCTGTGCATCGGACCATGAATTGGTTTCCATGCCAGTTTTGTACATACATGGAGAAACACATGAATGTGAAAACAGCCGTCTACTGTCAAACTCTGCACATTCACCATTCTGCACAGTGAAGCTCAACATGTTAGTGAAGGAACCGTAACACATTTTTGAGTGGAGTGGGACTTTAAAATAACTTCTAAACGACCACTCTCCTTGTGAACATGACCATGTGGCACAGATTAGCCAGATATCTCCTCATCTCTACAAACACAGCTTTCTCTGGATGAGTTGTTCGGGCACTGATATTATCTAACATATGATGTTACACAACATCAGTGGTCAGTTGAGGAATTAAAATGGATAAACAAACGAGCAAAGTAAAGGCACAAATTTTCCACTTGATGACAGAGATATAGAGTTGAAACTGTCTGCTCTGCTTTAGCTCATATGGAAAGAAATGAGCTCTAGAGGATAATTACTGATGCAGCTTGTGGTTTGATTACAGCTTTAAGCAGCGATTTCTCTCTCATTGTTCTGTAGCAGCTGTATCAGGATTAATTTAGGTTTAGGTTGAATGTACAACTCAGTTTTGGTGCTACTACTACTAGGAGTAGAACTAGTCTTGCTTCTCTGTTATTACTTACTTACTGCACTATTATTATTGTAAAAAAACAAAACACCTTACAAATGTTCATTCCTAGTAACTTATTCCATAATAATAGTGTCAGAGTGACATGTTGAATGCTAATACAAGATGTCTGGTGTGTTAAACTGAACTCACATGCTGTTTTTAACGGTGTGGTATGGATTGGCTGTGGTGGAAGAAGGGCTTCAGTCAACAGAACTGGAGTTCAGAGTTTTCCCTGTAGTGTTTGAGGGAGTAAATCGGATTAGTTTCTTGTTTGTCCCGGTTTTCATTCTAGTGCAAGAATTGATCTTATTTAGTTAAACTAATGGACGAGCAAGTAAACTACTTCCTTTTCTGTTTATTAAAGGAGGAAAATTAAAGAAGCTTCATATTAATATTGCTGCTAACAAGTTCATTGGATTAATGATTAAACAAAGTAATAAAATGATCCAGTGATTTGTGGACTGTACTTACTGTGTGTGCTTTATATAAGATCATTTTGTCATAAACACAGACTTTGACACTGGCTGAAATGGCAGTTTTGAAAATAGGTGGTGTGTGTGTGTGTGTGTGTGTGTGTGTGTGTGTGTGTGTGTGTGTGTGTGTGTGTGTGTGGGCGCATGTGTGCTCTTTTGAAGCACTGTACTGGTAAAGACAGAAATATTAAACTGGGCTGCGTGTACACACATCACTGTGCTCTCTCTCTTCCTGCCTCTCTCTGTTTCTCTTCCTTCCTCCTGTGTTTTCCCCTATGCGTCCCGCTCTCTCTCTCCCTGCTTGCAGCTGCATTGCTATAAACAGTCGAGCCACTGTGCCCTACTTCTGAGTGGAGTGAGATGGAGGGAGAAGAGGGGAAAGAGTGATGCAGGGAATGAAGACTAATGAGGGGAAAAGAAAGGAATGGGCTTAAAGAGAAATGGTGATATTGAGACAGAGGCAAAGGCAAGGAGAGGGAAGCGGACAAAGAGGGGGAGTGTGTGTACTGTAGGTCAGATGCTACCCCTGTGATGTGGTGACAGTGTCCCTCGTGAGCACAGCAAAACACGTGTGTGTGTGTGTGTGTGTGTGTTTGTGTATGTGCTTGCAGTGTGTCTGTGTGTGAATCAACCATGACCAATATGACAAGGTGTCACACAGTGGTGTTAGCAGTCACTGCAGATGAAACACACACACACACACTACCTCTCTCTGCAAAATACTCAATGTACACACACAGACACAAATGTCACAGCTGAATTAATTTCTTTGTATAAAACACATTTAACTGTAATTGTTAGTCAAACATAGCATCTGTTGTCCATCTCAAGAAAAGCTGTGTGAGACATTATATTTGTTCTGTCCATTTGTAATAATTATCTCTGTCAAAGTATTGAAAAGAATACGTACATCCTGGAAATATTAAGGCTCTGAGCAAGAATGAGTTGTGCAAAATGTCAAGTGTGATTCACAACTACAGAGTTACATATTGCCATTTAAATGCTGCTATTATAGCGCAGCCTAATGCTGGCTATTTTGCAGGATTGCTCATAGCTGATATCTTATTGTCAAGTTGCATTAACTATAACAAAAGTCAAACCAGTGTGACTGTTAAAGGACCAAAATATCAGATACCAAATAAATAATTAGCTTTTGGAAAGATTTAGATGTGTGACAAATTAGTTGAAGATTAGATGACTGTGCTACAGCTGGTTAAAAAAGGTTTGCTGGGATGTACTAATTGTACGAATTGCGGTCTTAATGGATAGGTAGTGTGTTCCACTAAGGTTAATAACTAACTGATGAACTAACAACTCACTCACACTTCTCAGATCATCAAATATATTTTGTTCAACCAAGAGCTAAAACACACAATACTCAGTTTAGATGAATACTGAGCTCTGAGCACACAAATGCAACAAATGTCAACATTTGAGAAGCTGAAACAAGAAATGATTTGCCATTTTTGCTTGATTAAACAGCTTTAATGATTTGTCTATTGTAAAACTTTCTGCTGATTGATTTTCTATCGGTCAAAGAGTTATGTGGAAAACCATAAACTAATGTATAAATGGCCACATGGGGTTGTGATCTGCATCAAATCAGATCTTCCTTGGCTTATGGTCTAGCGTTCCACCACATTTAATTTAAATGTGTTCATCCGTTTTTGAGATTTCAAAGTGACAAACAGGTCTGGACACATTAGCAGTTACTCTGCTGCACCATAAAGCTGCATTAAAAAGTCCAGTCACTAAGTTGTGCTGTAATAAGCAGTTGTCTTTTCACTCCCTCACTGCTGATTGTTTATGCCGCCTCTCTGTTCTTGTTAAATGCTCATATGACCTCAGTGAGCAGGTTCACAGGTGACTGAATACATTTAGCAGATATTTCATTTCAACATTTTCCTTTAAAGCAGTTACTACTTTATGATAATGTACATGCATAGTGTGCCATGTTGCCCTTTGTGATCTCTTTAAACAGATCCACAACCAAACAGCGCCACTCCATTCAGAGCATTGGTTTGGTTTGTACTTTATTCCCACCCTCTAATAACAATCAGATAAAGGCAGGGTTGCTCCTCACAGAGGGAAGCAGCTTGCTTGGAATAAGCTAATGAGGGGTGGCTCAGCCTCTGGTTGGCCACTGCATGAGCTGTTCATCTGCATCGGCGGTGTAACAACAGAGCAGAAATGACCTTGCTTAGACGAGAAGAATGTTTTCCTTTGAGCTGTTGAAGTTGGCAGAAGTGTAGAGTCACAAATTGAAAAGGATAAAAAAAAAGCCAGCTATGTGGCTGTATTTTACGAGCCCCTTACAAGAGTAGAGAGTGATACACAAAGAAAGGGAGCAGTGGTTAAGACAGCAGAGACCACATGTGAGGAAGAGGGGGAGAAAGATGAGAACAGAACAGGGAGGAGGAGAAAGAGGCGATGAGGGAGCAGAGAGAGGGGAAGAGATGCATGCAGCACTGCTTAATTCATGCTTTTTCCCTCCATTCATTCCTCCTCTGCCAAGTTTTCTTCTTTCATTCTGGTGCCTCTGTGCATGTTAACTCTTTCTCGCTCCAGCACTGTGCAATCTTATTTTCCAAGAAATGTAAAAACACTGAGATTTTCACCTTCTTTGTCCATGCTGTATCTGAGGCTTGCGTGAGACCGTGTGAGTCTGACAGCCAACGACAGCTCAGTGAGCTTGGTCACTGAGCAGGAAAAGCCATGCCTGAGTGCTGACTGACTGCTTTTTGCCCCAAGTCAGGTTCCGACACAGAGGAAGGAGGTACAGCTGGGTTTAAATTGCGGCACACATGCCCTGAAGAGTGGCCAGAGGGAGTAAGGGACTAAGGTTTTGTTCTGCAAAGACAAATGGCAACAGCTCAGTGTCTGCTGCTGCTTCTTCCTTTTTTTTGTTTTACTGTGCAATCAATAAGAGACTTCTTCAGTGCTTTGTCTCCCCCCTGTTAAATCGTGCTGAGGTCTGACTGGATCACAGCCAGTCGCTCTGTTTGGCCAGACGTTTCAGAACCAGGCCAGAGAGACGCTGCTCTTTATGAAGCTACATGAGCACATAATAAAGCTGCAGTAGGTAAAATGAATGGATTTAAGTAACAAAAATCCTGTGGCAAAAACAAGGCGTGGACACAGGGTTGATGCTAAGAGGCAGAGGCATGTGATTCCTTCTGTTGCTTTGATCAGAAGCGATTAATCTAAAAAAAATAATGTCACGGTTCATACCACTGAACCCCCTACAGAAACCACGCTATGTCACATTTAGTCACAGTGGGGCTGTGCTGAGCTGATAGAGCCAAGTCACGGCTTGTTATGTTGTAAGTTAGCTAAGAGACTAGTATGTGATCATTTCTGCTGTGACGCCAGGCCAGAGAACTAAAAGATGTCAAATCAAAGCCCAGTATGTGTTTTTTCCTGTTGTCCATTCACATTAAAAAGGCCGGGCTGTTTGTTTGATCTACAGTCAAGCAGGGTTCAGAGGATGACACACCTGTCCAGCTGTCCAGCTTTAATGTCTGCGCCCCCTTCAGACCTGAGCCCAATGTAAAGACATCCTTTGCCACAGTTTTTTTTTTTTCCTTGAATTAAAGGGAGCAATCCTGAAACTGTTATATTTAGCCACTCTAGCCACATGGCTCTCTGGATGGCAATGTCAGTCAGTCAGACAGCCACTTTGGTCCAGACAGAAATATCTCAGTATCTGTTAAAGACGTGGCCTTGTAATTCTGTGTATGCATGAACCCCAGAGTATGGATCCATTTGACTTTAGCCATCCTCTGACTTTTCCTGAAGTTCTACCATGAGGAAGACATTTTGGATTTTTAGAGAAATATCCTACATACACCATGAAATACTGTACAGTTACTCATGGTGCCCGGAGGATGAATCCTAATGACTTTGGTGATACTCTGTCCTCCATCAGGTTAATATTTTTGGCAAAAACTAAACACATTTCCATTGGCCTTAGCTGTAGTTTATGTTTAATGCTAGGCAGCAAATGTTAGCATGCTACTATGCTAAACTAAGATTGTAATCATGGTAAATATTCTACCTAAAATTATATCTATACCTCAGCATATTACCATTGTTATTGTGAGCATGTTATCATGTAGCTCAAAGCGCTGCTGTTGCTAAGCACAGTGTCACATATAGTACCCTTTATTCTTGTTCAAGAAGCAATTGGCCTGCACTATTTCTCTAAAAATCACCTCAGAACAGATCACAAACCTAATTAGTTGATGTTCTTTTTTTTATTTACTCCACTGTCTTATTCTTAATGTCTGGCCTAATGCTGTGCTCTTTGTTGTGTGGCTCTGCTGATGGCAGTTTTCTTTTTGTCATGTTCAATTTAGGGGGACGAAATGAAAACAAACTCTTTCTACCAGCAATTTTCATTATTGCCTAATTCGTTTCCCCTGTTGTTTTTTCTGTCAGTGTTATACAAAGGCACAGCATCAGGTAGCAAATGGCCTGCATATGCACAGCCAGCCTCAGTCCATCCCGAAGTCCTCTTCATCCTCATTGCATCGTTTTGAAGGCATGAGTGTGAAAATGGTGCTTTGATGCTGTTCATTGTCTCAGTGGAGGAAAATTTATCAGCCATGAAATTGTCGATTGGCGCGATGGTAGAGAGGAGGAGGCTCACACACGTCTGGGCACCAAACACCCTGCATCCCATTGTTCTGGCACAAGGGAAAGATTGTCAGAAATGTAATTATTTTCCTGTGTTGTTGCACACTAAAATGCAGGCAAATTAGGCCACATTAAGAAATGTTGTAGAAAGATGAGCACATCACAGAACTGCAGAAGTTTAATCCTATCTCCTAGTAGTGTTTAGTGTTTAGTTTAGTAGTGTTTTTTTAATCTTTTGCTTTCTCCAAACTTTTATTTTGCATTTGATAAATAGAGTTTAATGCTGTGTTCTTGGTGCATTTATGGGATTAGTGCCTTGCTCAAAGGCCATCTGATAAGCACACTAGGCACTGTAATGTCTTTCAGCAATTCTCCAGTTGAAGGAAAACAGTTTGGGTTTATTGATCTGACTTTCTACCTCAAGCCAGGTGTTTAATTAAGTGGATTAATCTTCATTGAGTGTACTTCTAAGAGCAGTACCCCAGTGTTATTCTGCACGCATTTAGCGGCTGCATTCGTATTTGCATTTGGTAATGAACAGTCCACCTGGCACTGAGTAATAATCCATAAACAGCTTATCATCAATAAGCTGAGTACAAGCTAGCTAGAAAACTGTGTAAATATATATTTGTTGAACTGGGCTGCAGTCAGTGTCTCGTGTCTGGAAGAGTCTCTGGTATTTCCTGAGGAAACCACTCCACCAGCAGGATTCTATATCCCCACCTACCCTGCAGCTCCACAGCCTCTATACCCTGCTGTCCTCATCCTTCACTACCTTGTTCAAGGTCTGTTCTTCCTCATCTCCCCTCCTTCTCCTCCACTCTCCAGCTCGGTCCTCAAATGTGTCCATGTATGCTTTTTTCATTTCCCGTTCAAACCTCACGTTGCACAAACCATGCTCACCCTCCTCTTCCTCACAACACGTACTGCTTGGTAGTCTTCCTCCTCCTCTTTGTCCCCCACTCTCCCTCCCCCTCCTCCGCTTCTGCCCATTGCTTTTTCTTCATTCGTCCTCTTCCTCTCACTGAATAGGCTGCATTACATTTCTGCTGGGACCTCTGCTAGAGCTTTCAGGAAATCAGATGATTTAGAGTAAGAAGAAATTAGTCATAGCAGCAGATTATTAGCCTGGAAATAAACATAATCAGTTAGGCTGCTGTATCCAGTGAATTTGATTCTGGTCTTTAATGGGATTATTATGGGTCCCTTTTATACTGAATGTAGATGTGAAGTGCCTGTGTATGGGTAGCATCACCAGAGTAGCTGCTGTCAGCTTGAACTGAACCTTAAACCTTAAACTGCTCCCTCCATCATGGAAAGTATAAAGTACTGAGAGTGCCTGGCTAAATATTTTTGGCAGACTTAAGCAGAATGTCAGCTCCGATCCAACCAGGAAGTGAACTCTATTAGTTATTTGGATGGAGAAGTTGCTACAGAAGAAGATAAATAGGTGTGTAAGGAAGTTTGAAGTAATGGTGTTAAAAGGGACTTATGTAGCACCAAATAAATCACAGCAGAGCAGTGCCCGGGAGAACAGAGCAGAGCCAAGTAAAACAAGGCAGAGTGATGATGCTGGGAATGAAATAAAAGCAAAGCAGACGCACAGTAGTTGTCACTTGACATTGTGCAGACTTGTGGCTCAGTGACATTGTACAGTCATAAGCCCAAAAACACCATCTGTACACCAACAACCTTTCAACCTTTCAGTCCATCTGAGTGTCTACGAACCAGGACACACAGGAAGAGGGAAGAAGAGACAGTTTGAAAGAGGAACAAAGTGGAAGGAGAAGAGTCTATGTTAGCCATGTTAGGCTAGTCACAGTGGCGTTACATTTAGACATAGTGAACTATGGTAACTAGCTGCCCTGTGAGGCTATACGTAGCCACAAGCTGTGTTTTTAGCTACATACTAACATCAATATGCTAACATGCTGACAATTACAATGGTAAAATGCTGACATTTAGCAGGCAGAATATTCACCATGTTTGCCACTTAGTTTTACAGTTAGCATGCTAACACTTGTTGATCATCAACCAAAGTTCTGGACAAATTAAAATGTTAACAGTGGATTAAATTGTTAACTCTCAACCATCTTAGGTTTAGGTCTTAGGTCTTTGGATTGTTGGTTATGCAAAACCATTGGTTTCTGGAAAACAGTGATAGACCAAACAACTATTTGATAAAGCAAGACCATAATCTGCACATCAAGCAATAGGGGAAGTTGTCGTTAGTTGTAGTCCTAGGTGAGATATTTAAGGCTGGACCCAAGATGATAGAGCCATGGCAAAAAATTTAAGTGAGCAATGAAAATACAACCTGGCATGCAAGCACTGTTGGACAGAAGACAGCATTCGACATATCCTGGACTAATCTCATTTCCACTATAGGTTTAACCAGAGTTTACTAATTGGCTTGGTTTGCACCATATGGGCAAAGCGTTTTAGTCTGGCTGTATATGAATTAACATCACCGTGAAAGAGACAGAGTTTAATGTAATGCATACTGATGAAGAAAGGAATGCATATTATAATGGATTTCCGATTAGTCGCATTTGTTTCGCTGTTGTTTTCTACAGCAATGGCTTTTAGAGGTCAGAGAACAGTGACATCAGTGACAATCAGTCCACAGAGAGCGACTTTACAAATGATGTTTGGAAACGGGTCTTAAGGCACAGCAGTCAATAAATGAGGGCAAAGATGAGCTACAAAGAGAAAGGTGGTGTGGTAAAGGAAAAAAGACCAGATGAGGAGAAAAAGACAACAAAGGGTGAAGGAAGATGACACTTGATGACACTTAATGACACGAGAGTGAAACCTGCCAAAAAACAGATGGAAGTCGGTACAGCCTCCTGTGTTGTTAAAAGTTGAAGTGCCTGTCTGGTTCTCATCCTGTCACCATGACAACACTGCCAGCAAAAAAAGGTAGAGAGAGAGTGGAAAAAAGGTTTAGATAAGGAGGGAGAGGTGAGGAAAAGTAAAGATGAGTTGTTAGAGGCAGAGCAGTGGAAATGGAGGGAGTATGAAAGATTGAGAGAGAGTAGAAGATACAGAAACAAAGAGAGTGAGGACATGAGCTTTGAGAAATTGTGGGTATGCTGTGTGAGAAAGTGTGTGTAAGATACTGTTGAACTTCTGTATTTGTGTGTGTGAGACAGAGATAATTTGAGAAGGAGATATCCCTGTGTCTCTCAGGCTTGTTGCTGTGGAATCAGTCTGTCCGCAGTGAGAAAGGCTTATCTGCGTCTGTGTGTGTGTGTGTGTGTGTGTGTAGCAGGTACAAAGGGCAGCTTTACTGTCATCATAAAGACGATAAAAATACTTTGTCACAAACACACACCCCTTTAATCAGTCCTTTGACAAGGTTACAGCGAGCAGAAGTCTGTTTACGTAGGGTCAAAATTACAAGCTAATATTTTCTGGATGTTCATTAACGACAGCAGGAACATATCCCCACATGCCATTAAACCTCCCATTTTAAAAAACATCTAACAATTTATTCTATAAAGCGCTGCCTCGTCTGAAACACACTGACAATTTTTGTTGTTTGCATTTATTTTTCCATGTTTGAAATAAAAGGTTCCAATGCCTGACAAATGTTTTTCTTTCAGTGCACTCATTTTTTATTAAAGTTATTTTTACAGTGTGCAGACTTGTGTAATAAATTATGCTCTGTTGTCTGGCTTTCTAGCCCTGTGCCCATCCCCAAGAAGTGCACACCTGCACCCTATTTTTACACTGCGGAGTCTTGCAGCCTTTTTATGACCGTCAGTGGATTTGGATAATAACATTTCCTCTGAATATTCGTGCATCCATTTTAGTCTTCATGTAGCCCAGGGGTCAAAACCTAATCTTTACAATCACCGCTGTCGAGCACTAAAAGTATCTCCCTTGTGTTAACAGACAAAGAGGCTTTTGTGACTGTTCTGCTTCATGAGTGTATGAAATCCACGAGACACTAAATTATCTCTGGGTTTCTTTATTTTTTGTGTGTGTGTCTTTATTTAATATTTCATGTCTGTGCTTGTGTTGCAGATTTGGTTCAGAATCCACTCCATGCCAAACGCTCAAGTATGTCTCCTCTTTATGTCGTATGTGTACAATTAGAGTTAAGAAGATTCAACACCTAATCTGTGTCTGAGTACTGACTAAAATTGCGCTCCATAATGTGATCCCTCGGGACAATCAAATTCATGTGATTACTTTCTCTGGATTACCATAGATCATACAGACAACACAATGTAAATGCACTTTTCACTGATCACCTGGAGCATGTGTAATCGTACTGATTCGTTTTCCAAAAATTCCAAATTATCATTATTATCATCATCAATCAATCATTTTTATACTCATATGTTTAATCTCATTGCAGCTGATTTCTGCATCATTTTATAAAGACACTGACAAAGTAGCAACTTCAGTAACAATCAGAATTCTAATCAATAATACAGTGTCCTTACCGCTGATGCCATATTTCTCATCTATGATCATTACACGTATTTTATCAGTTTAAATTCAGTTAACCAAAAGCAGCCTCTGTCTGTCTGCTTTAAGGCAGCAGAGCAGGAAGTGATTAAGGTGACTGTCCATTAACTGCACTGCCTGGGTGCATGGCCTTGTGTTATCGAGCAGCGCCCCTCTGCTGTAGTTTCCTTGAGCAAGGCAGTCTGAGGGGGCGCTCTTCAGTGACTCATCCTGTTCTGTGAAGTACAAGAATATTCTTCCAGAGATCGACAAAGTATCTCCTTTATGTTTTTTTATAACAGACTAAATCCATCAGTACCTACAGCCCTGAAAAGTTTTCAGTGCAACAGCTTTATTTGCTGATATTTGCCTTTTGCATTTGTATTTACATGCAGTACAAATATTTTATAACAGATATTCCTCTTTTCAATGCTGTAATAACTTCCTCCTCTACACAATGAAATATGTGTAAATAAAGTATAAATCACGCAAACAGGGTAAAGGCCTTCAGCAACTGCCCTCGTCTTTATGGGAACTGCTGATGAACTGCGACTTTGTAGTTCGCGCTGTGTTTAAACAAGCAAATTTCTTAATTTAGAAATGTGGTCTACACATTCCCAGAGATAGGGAAAATAACTCTACATGCATATTGATGTTTGTTTTATATGAAGAATATGTTTCCTGAGCAAAAGAATACATGAAATTGTGTGTGACTACCAATTGATTACTGTTAGGCACAGAGACTAGGAACCAATCATCAATAATGAGCTGCTCAAAGGTTTGTGGCTGTGAATGAGACAGTGTTAGGGCTGGAGCAAAAACATGCAAATCCATGATTTAAATGAGTGGTCATGATCTGATCATTAGTGCCAGAAGTGCCAGTTTCAGTCAGAAATGACCAGCATCCTTGGGAGACCCACATATTAGTGTCTGGAGTTTACTAAGAAAGGTGGCTTTAGAATAAATTCAGTCTGCTGCGGTCCTGAGGGTAAAAATACCTCATCAAACAGCAGGTCAGAAGTGTGAGTCACTCAAATTGACAGGCAGGCCACAGGTAATCAAATAGCACCTCAGTACAACAACAGCAGGGCTTCTAAGAAAGCACAACTCAATAAACCATGAGTTAGATGTAGTACAACAGAACATCATGTTTGGCACAAATCAATTTAGCAAAAAATAAAATGAAATAGAGAGAAAGAAAGTGAAGCTGATGTGAGCACATGGTGACTATAATTGGATGAGTGTACATATGCCCCCCAGTCTGACAAATGTTGGTTCCTATTTGGCACACTGTTAGCAGGCTGAATACCTAGCATAAATAACACAAATCCATGGATGCATAATGCATATGTCAACACAACAAGCTGGTAGTGGTGGTGAAAATGTTGCTGTGGCATGCATGTGACAGTGGCTGTAATTTATTCCCATGGTCTGTATAGTAGGTCTGAGCCCAGCAGAGCACCTGGAGGATGAAAGAAAGGATAAGTGTGGTAAGATAGAAGCAAGAATGTGCCAACAGTCAGTCATCAATATCGTAGCAAGTAGCCATGGACTGAGACACCTGCAGAGCATTTTTACAGCTCATTAGAATCATACCAAGCAGTACTGTACCTTATTCTGGTTAGATGTGTCATCTATAGTAGCCGCCAGGTGCGTCACACTAACATTACTGCATACAGTAAACAAAGAAACTGAGCTAAGTTTAGTCATACTCAGTAACCATAGCTAAACTGATGTAAGAGTTTGACAAAAAGTCAATGATACTTTGATACAACATTGCTGTTTATATTCAGTTGTGTGTTTTGTTAATCCAAAATATCTATTGTTTGCTTGTGCACATGAACAACCTGACCTTAGACCCACTCAGAAAAACATTGCTCCATAATGGTTGCAAACTCCACAGTGCATCTCCAAGGAGGAAGGATAATATGCAAAAAAGAATACAAAAATAAAAAGCAAACATTAACAATAACACTAGGTTGGTGAGAGAACTACTGCAGAACCAAGAGAATTATATATTACTTACTATGTATGAGACTTCAGGAAACCTCTATCATTCTCCATGTCTGTCTCACTCCTGCTCTGTCTACTGTCTGTTTCTATAATGAATATCAGAGCACCACGCTGCTTTCAAATATAAACAAACATTTGGGTCCAGTGGGATTTTGTGGTATAGAAGATTTGCTTGGGGATTTTATGTTTGGCCTCAGTAATCAAATGTTGAGGTGGTTATAGTGTGTTTTTGAACCACTGCAGTAATCTGTGTGTGTGTGCAGACAGACAGGATGCTTGAGTGATTCTCTATTACTCTCTCTCTGAATGGCTTAGTGCTGGCTGTCCATCTTACAGCCTGCCTGCCTAACTGTCTTTCTACATGAATTATTGACTTTCTACTCGTCTTACTTTTTTTTCTCCTGGCTTTATGTCTGTCTGGTTTCTCCTTTATCTCACTGCCTTTTTGTCTGCCATTTTGTCCATAGCAAAAGCAGAACCAGCAGTCTGATAAAGAGCTTTACTTGTTAAATTAATTATGTTTTCAAATACTGCAAGAGGTAGAAGACCTGATAGATGGCTGTTTACCTCATCTGTTATTATCAACTCTGACTGTCATATCTTTTCTACTGCTGTCATATCCAATCTATTGTTGCTGGAGTCACTCTATGATGCGTGATTGTAGTCATTTATTACTGTCAGATTAATAGTTAATTTGTGTTTTCATTCTGATCATACTGGAATAAGAATGAAATGGGCCCTGATATCATGTAAAAAGACACCAGGCACTACAGGAAGCAGCTTAGAGCTGGAATCACATCCACTGTAAATGTCACTATAGTTAAGAATTTGAATACTATGTATCACTCTTGTCACATACAGTGTAGTAGACCAGGTAGTGGCAACATAACTGTAAAATCCAGTTTGATGATGGGTTTCAAATTGAAAATGTATATTGTTATACTTTTAGAAATGGTGTATAATTCCATCAAAAATACTCTCAAAATTGCTTTTAAAATCTGATTTAAAGTTTTAATATCAGTGTCTGAAAGGATTTTCAGTTCAAAATTTTTAAAACAATATGTGACTTATCCTAAAATAGATACATTTACTTAAGTACGTGATTTAGTATTTAGGTAAGATATTACATATAGATAATTTCCTGAGTACTGTTCCAGGTGCGTATTACTGAATTCACTTTAAAGCTGCACTAATCAATATTTTACATCAACACTGGAAAAAAATAACCTGGTTTAATGTGAAAAAGCTTGCTCATAGTGACAAACCCAGCTCTGCAGTTTCCCTCAGCTCTTCAGGATATTTTAGTGTCTTTCAGCACGTTGTTTTGGTTTTAAAGGGGAGGGAGCAAGTTTGCTCATCCATGTTTGTCATATTTGTGAGTGATAGTGTCCAGAATGTGTTTGTGATTGACTATGAAAAATGTGTATAATATATGCTTTTGCTGTGCTTGTTCTACCCAGGTGGGCGTCGCCGGTCTGAGCCCGACGAGGCAGAGCTACTGAGGGTCAGCAGAAGATTGGTTGAGGATGCTGTAAATCGCGCCTTGCAACAATACAAACAGGAAACACTTCAAAATGGGGGTGGGCCTAATGCCACGGCCATGCAACTCCCTGAAAACACTGAGGAAACTGCCACAAAGACAGACACTACCGCTAACTCCACTACAGACAACAGGAAGTGACATCATCAGACTGAGGTACAGAGACTGAAAAACCGGCCACCTGTAAAACATCAGCCAGGCCTGGCTAACCAGAAGAAGAGTCAGTAAGCTCTGGGCAGAAAGCCTGAACCAGCCAACCAGTCAGCCCAGTTTGCTGACTAAATAAACCAGCTAGCCAACCACAACGGCTAGCCAGTCATGCTAGCTACATGCCCACCTGACCTAGCTTGACACAGTGCTAGTTAAATAGATAATGTAGCTTAAGATCAGTGCTACTTGACCGTCCCAACAGGCCACCTAGCTAAGCCTGTTAGTTAACTCACTAACTCTGGTGTCCTACATCTAACAGTATGGATACCGCCCCTTGATCCTCACTCAGCTGTGGGTCTGCGTTTGCACGTCAAACCCCAGAAACATATGTGAAGCACTCTAGAGACACTCGTGCACATGTAGGATTCACTGTGACCTGTCACTCACAAACTGCCCTTTTAGAATAACATAAATCATGTTTTGTAGACAGCTTGGTTTACCATCACCTGCACTTTAAAAAAAAATGCTCAATATCCTCTATTCCCTTCTGACTCTGTCTCTTGTCCTTCATTAGATTGCTGCAGGTGAAGAAAATATATATTATACTTTTCCTTGAACATAATATTTCTTTTATAAAAAATCAGTTCTGTCTTCATAGGCTAAAGGATTACTCATCCATCTCTGCTCATTCTGAAGAAGATATGTGAAATGAGCTGGTTTGACTGATAATGTTGTGACTGGTTAGATTCTACAAACTTAAGTAAGAAGAACAGTATGTTGGACTTTGGCCTGTGCAAGGTTTTTTGTTGTATTTTGAAGCAAGTCTGGGTTCAAAGCACTTTGAATTTATACACTTCAGGAAATGGCTCCTCTTTAAAACTTCCAGTTTTTTATTTTACATTTCATGTACGGTGTATGTCTGCACATCCGTCTTTATTCTAAGTTGTTTATGGAAAGTGGCCCCAGCTACACTTTAAGTATTACCATTGTCCTGCCGAGGCTGCACTGAGACAATCATGACTTTAAGATAAATTCAGCTCTAAACTTTTCAAAACAGAAACTATGCGATACCTGCTTTTTAAAACCCAATTTGGACTCTCCTCTGTTAGGTCCATAAACACTCTGGGAAACTGTGCATGAGTCTGTCTGTGAGGCTCTGTCACATTCATTTATCTCCACTAATAACTCTAATTTTTACAAAAGATGTCAGCTGAATTTGAGGCACTAAATTGGAGATGCAACATCACACTACGACACAGCGACAGCACACTACAAGCTGCCACGAATGCATTTTCTCGTCATTAATGCCAAAACCTCTATTAATGACCTGGGTGCTTGTCCCTTTGAAAACTATTCATTATTTATGTGACAGGCAGTTATTAGCTATTAGACACAGGCATTAATTTCATAGCTCAGCTGCCTGGCTGATCATATATAAATGTATTTTTGTTTTGTTCACTTACTATATTGTCAGTTTCTTTTCTGTGAAATACAGATGATTTATTATCTTATTTGTCTTATAAATCCATTTATGAATTGTTTGGGTTAAAGTCTATGACACAGACTGAAGCCTGGCTGCTTGAGGCTCAGTGTTTACTGGGAGTATTATTGTTGATCTGAGGAGCTTTTTGCCCTGTAGTACTGTACATGTAAGAGCAGCTACAGCCAAGCAGTTATTCAGATGGTGATGCTGATATCAGGGGAGGTTTAACACAGACAATCGCTGCTGTCAGCTGAAAACCCTCTGGCTTCTAATTTCACTGTCTTCCGTCCACTCATATATGTATTTTTATTTCGTTTTGTTAAACGTGAAAATGAAATCGGCCTTTCGAGCGCTGCATTCAAACCCACAGCTCATGAAATCCATTCAGAAACACATGGGCGCCCGTGTGAAATTACGGGGAGATTGTCTGAATTTTTAAAAAACTTGCCAAGGGATGAGGTTTTCCACTGACAGCAAGATGACGAAGATACGGCTACAATGAAGGTTATTGGTTTACTCATTAAATATGTTATTTTATGCTGTTTAACAATTTTATTTATTTGCTTCACTGTTGCAGCAGAATAGTTGGCTTCCTTGTTAGAAGAATCAATTTCATGTGAAAAAAATTAAAAGATATTTTACTTTGAACTGAGAAAAAGAGCACTCAGTTTACATTTGAAGGTGGAAAAAAAGCACAAAATTTAGATTTTCTTTTTTAAATTGTCTCGAGCAGGTAAATATATACATGCTGTCAAATCAAACCACCTCTGTTCAAAGTGGCCTTAAGTCACTAAAACAAATTGTTGTGATTTTTTTTGGTTGATCTGTAAGTGCTTAAGGTGACAATGCATAGGTAACATTTTTAGCCAACGTGAATGACTGGGTGATGATTTGCCAAAGTCTCTTAAATGTTAACCTGTGGCTAAAGAGTTGGATTCTTGAGTTAAATGTAAAAATAAAAACCAAAAGACAGAATTCATGTTATTGCTGTTATGAGGTAAACCAATTTCTGTGTACATGGACACAGAGAAAGAGAGACCCAGTTCACCAGCTGAGATTTTCAGCCACATGAGGTTTATTTGCCTCCAGTGCGAACAGGTGTGAGCTGGAAAGTGGGCTGTGATCGCTGTGAAATCCACTTAAGTCCTGTCACTGTGGACTCATTGAAAAATCAATAACAAAGGTGAATTCTGTCTTAAGGTGGACTTTGAGCGTTATCGTTTTGATCTTCTGTTGTCACCGGATCCTTAATCTCCTTAAAATCCCCTTTAATACGCAAATTGTCCTGTTGGTCTGTATGGTTATTCTGTTCATCTGTCTCTGAGCATGTGTCTGTGTGTGTGTGCGTGAGTTCACACAGTGACGGTGGTGTGTTTGATCAGTGGTTCCCTAGAGAAGTTCTTGTCTCTGTCAATCATGACAACTCGGAGCCGTGTGTGTGTGTGTGAGAACATCTCCACAAGTTTGTCTTTTCTGTTTGTCTTTCCATTTGCCCGTGTGTATGTCTGACTGCGTGGGTGTGTTGTTTGTACTGTGTTGTATATCTTGTTCTGCCATATTTGAACAATAAAACAGGATATGAGATTCAAAACCAATATCCTTCTCTCTGTCGCCTGATTTCAGTCCGGTTGTACGTATGGGTGTAGTATATCTACATTATGTTCACATCAAGACAGAGATTGAGGTTTCCTTATTTTGCAAAAGGACTGTGTTGCCCCTATACGTCATCTAACACTGTAATCTAGGCTTTAACATGCTGTTGAACAGTGCCCAAATCCTTTGAAAGGACTGCACTATTAGTGACAAATGTTTTTTATAGATGTGAAAGCCGAAAAGCAAGTAGAGATTTTTATGGAAGCTTTTTTTCTTTCATAAATGTCATATCCATTTGGGGGTGAAAACGGTACCTTAAATTTAATATTTGAAAAATCAATTATTGTCCTCAAAATGCACTATATATGTACATGTCTTAAGATGGATCATACCTGCAACACATGCAACAGCGTACACTACTTTAATGCCAATTTGAGAGAATGTGCACATTCTGAGTATCTAAAAACTCTTTAAATAAAGAGCATCTAGGTCTAATAAAGGTCTGAATAAATGAATGTAACACCCACAGCTCCCTAAAAAGGAAAATGTTTCCATGTTCTACGTGCATCTATGCATTAGGGCCAAATGGGCTCAAATGACCCTCACATTTTAAGCTCAAATCATTTTAGCCAGTGTTTACCAATACATATATAAATGGGTTTTCAGGCCCTCAGTGAAAGGGAGAAGGCGGCCCTTATTTGTGGTATACCTATATTAGTCTTTTATTTCTAATTGGTTAAAGAAAACTCCTTTACGTCACCCTTTTATTTTGAAATATCTACAGGAAATCAGTGAGCGTCACTGACGTCAGTTCAACATGCAGTGAAACAAATGCAGGCGCGGTAACGAGTTAGCTGATGAAAGTGAATTGAGCTCATGTTTCTGATGAGAGGACAGAGGAGAAGAATGGTGAGTATGCCATGACTGTATTGTCGTGTACATTGTACTAATGTGTACAGTGTTGTAGAAATGTGTATTATGCTGAATTTACTAAGCGTAACGTCACGGTTGTTGTGGGTTACAGGTAATTTCGCCACCCATGATGTGGTTGTTTTTCACCTCTATTAGCAACTTTTTTTGTTGCTGCCCATTGTTTTAATATCTGCTGTTAAATCAGAGTTTACAGTAGTTTTCTCCGCCTGTTTGGGCAGGTGGTACACAGACTTTAGCCACTTCCTACGACAGTTCCTAGCATAACTCTGCCCGACCTCAGCCTCTGCAGGGGTCTGAGTCGAGACAGCGCCTGCGCAGTGCGTACACAGGTGAT
This sequence comes from Lates calcarifer, assembly GCF_001640805.2. Taxonomy (NCBI): domain Eukaryota; kingdom Metazoa; phylum Chordata; class Actinopteri; family Centropomidae; genus Lates; species Lates calcarifer. The sequence continues at coordinate 14,305,003 of NC_066839.1, forward strand.
CTCAGTTTGCCTGGTTAGACCTCTTCTCAGAAATGAATGGCCAGGTGCGCAACTCACATCGTCCTCACTCCTCGCCTTTGCAGCACATGTTAGCATGCATCTTTATTATTCTTGGAGTTACCTCCCTGTAGCTAGGTTTAATCAGCTAGAATAACAGAAAAAAACACCTGTGTTTGTGTGTCTGTGTGTGTGCGCGCAGGGCCTTTAATACAGTTGACAGCCACATGACGACAAACAGACGTGAAGGTCTTGTCAACCCTATTTTCCCCCTCGGGGATAAGTGGTTTTACGAGAAGTCAGAAACTAGGACAGTGTCCTATGAAGCTCTCCCACACAGCAGCCATCATTGCTGAGAGGAGGTGAGTTAATGATCCTGGTGCAGTGGGACATCTGCAGGCAGTGTCATGACCCCTAATGACCAGTAGGAGGCAGAGAGGTGGAGGGCCAGTGATGAATAAGCTGACAGTTTGAGGCAGTAGGACAGATGGTGAAATAAGTGGACAGAAATAATGCACAGTTTCATAGAAGCAGCTAATGTCACAGACATTCAGCATAATGAGCCATTTAACAAACGATAATGACCTTCATCTTCCTTCTGTTGACATTTAGGAGGTATAAAGCAGAAGTGAAGATAGCAGCCTCATACCTGTTGCACTAGCTGCGCTCAGACCGAAATGATGGTAAGTAAACACACAGCACATAAAATGTAAGAGCATGGTGTTACTGTTTTTGTATCTTTTAGATCAAGATTACCTTTTAAATACAATTTTAAAAAGTCAGTGTGAGCTCTGTGAAATAGGGTCATCAGGGTGTTACCAATGTGCGAGCTCTTTTATTTCACAGCTTCCTTCACAATGTGAGAATGTATTGAATCACATGGAGTAGTGCTGCATATCTAATACTGTGATTTAACCGACCTGTGTGTGATATAGCGCTGTGAAGGGTGCAGATTCAGTGTGATTCACCAGAACTTGAAGCAATTTAACAGCTTGCAAACTGTGACTGTCAAAGGCGTTGCGATTTAACCAGGGACATGGCTGTAGGATGGATGAATGGATGAATGGATGGAGGGCAAACTTGTAATCACCTGTCTAACATGATTGAAACCTGGAGTAGCAGATAGTGTTGTCTTAAGCTCGTCTTGTTGGATTTTGCTCTCCGGCCCTCGCCCATTTACAGGCCTAGATTTTAGCCATAAAAATTCCAACTCACGACAGAAAGCGTCAATTAGAGCATCTTATACAAGTTGTTTGACCTTCATACCTGCTGTGTATCATCATAAATGGAAATCATTAATGTGACTTGTGCTGAATATTAATGAGGCCCATGATATTATGTATTCAAATTTTTCAGTTGGTTATTGTTCATTTAACCTTGAATATTTCATCCTCTCACTCTTTCTCCTGGTTCTCATCATTAATTTGCTGCATACTTATCATATTACTGTCAATCGCCACAACACTGTTATTTTGATGTTTCCCCAAAATATATTTATTATGTTAACAAATGATTTTTCTCCAAATATCAAGCTTATTAGGTTCAGTTAGAGCATGTCACCCACTGAAATGTCACAGTGCTCAGGTTGTGAAAATCATCTAAAAAAAGAGGAAGTCAGAGTTCAACTAAAGGTTCATTCCACCAATTTTACATGTGAAGCCAGGGCTGAATTACCAACCGTGCAACAGGTGGCTGCCCAGTGGCAAGACTTTAAGACTTTAAATATTTCAGTTCATATTGAGCTCATCTGTCATAAAGTTGTGTTGTAGTAAATTGGTTTTTTTGTGTGTGTGTGTGTGTGTGTGTCAAGTAATTAACACAGAAACTCTCAGGCAAGGTAGTATTATTTCATCAGAGGAGTAGTGTAAAACTGCAACCAACAATTATGTTATCATTGTCTGACAGTTATTGTTATTAGAGAGTAATTGATTTAGTGCAAATATTGTCAGAAAACAAAGATTTATTATCCCCTGAATCACAAGTGAACACAACCAACAGTGACCAACAGTCAAAAACCCAAAAATGTTGAGTTTACTGTCATACAAAACTGGGAAAAGTAGCAAATATTCATATTTGAGAAGCTGGTACTGGTGAATAAGGGGTCAGTAGGGGTTTGGGGAGTCCTGTAATTATTACTTTTGTCATTTTTTTGTAAGTAGACACAGGACAGCTGATAGCCGTTTCTTTACTTTTGGGGATTTTAAAATAAAACAGAGACCAAAAACAAAAATGCAAGAAAGTAACAAAACTTGGCCAGCGTCTACATATAACCGTGTGCTTCTGATATGTTGTGCAGTTTGTATTCATGTTTGTATGTGTGTGCGTGTGTGTGTGTGCGGTCTGTGAAGCCCACAGGGTTGTTCTCTGCTTTTGTTCTGAAAGACAAAATATCATTGTCTTTTTTTTTTCCTTTTTACCCTCTTTTTTCATTTTATTTTAGTCTCAGTTCATGGCACCATCTGCCTTACTGAGCACATGCGTGTGTGTGTGTGTGTGTGTGTGTGAGAGAGAGAAAGAGAGAGAAAAAGTGTGAGTGTATTTGAAAAGCTAAGTGAGTGAGTAAGCTCTATACTGTATATGTGTGTCTGACCAGCTTACTATACTTATCATCTCACTGATCTCACTTTTTCCTCTTATTTCAATCGACAACGGCAGCGAGAGCCAAGTCCACACAATACATGCACATATACTGTAATAATAATCAAATTTTGAAATAGAAACCATCTCACTGCTCATGTGGGCTGAAAGCTGGCAATTATCACAATAATAATTTTAAGAAATTGAAGGGCAGGCAGAGGGAGGGGGAGGGAGAGAGAGCAGTTATTTGTGGAAAGCCTCGACTGCAAGGTGCCTCAAACATGACTGGAATATGAACAAGCTAACCCCCCCCCCACCCACCCACATACAGATACACAGCATCTATTAGGAAGAATGATGCTCTCTCTCGCTCTCTCTCTTTGTCATACACCAAAGAAAGTACAAATTACAGCTCTTTTGATGCCAGAAAGAATTCACATCTTTTTCAACTGGAAATGTGTGTTTGGCTACACAGTTGTTGTAATACAGTAATTAGAGCATGAGTGATAGTGGAATTGTTGGATTTTGTATACAAAACCATTTATCAGAATAATCACTGTGTCCTCTGTGAAGAAAGGTTATATATGTATTGCTAAAATCAATATGAACACTGAAGTAAACAAAAAGAACTGCTAACAGACCAAATGACATAAACAACTCTAATGTGTTAAGTAATTTAAGTAAGTAGTTTCTTCTGCCCAGTGCGTGTAGATACAGTATAAATGTACTAAAATGTTTTCTACATTTTTTTCTCAGTGATGTATTTCACAAATGGTGTAATCTAAATCAGTGCTACAATACTGTACCTACATATAATCAGCCTCCAGAAAGCCTGGAAGCAGGAGAAACATTTACAGCTTAACGAACTCCACTAATAGCCCTCTAAATTTATTAATTAAGATATTGTATATAATTTGTTCAATTCATAAAGAAATATATAACACAATGAAATCATTGATGCTGAAAGTACTGGTAGGCAGATTTTATTATCCTCAGGCACAGCCAGTGTATACTGTAGCTAGAATATGTAACTGTTACTAAGAAAGCAAGTAATCATTTTGTCGAACTATTCACGCAAAACATATGACACATTGAAATATCTAATAGTATACAGTATGAGGCAGTTACAGTGAACTCCCCCTCAACCAGCTACCACATTGAAATATAGTTTATACATGAATGTATCCCAATTATAATGTATAATTGGAATGGAGTATTGTACATTGATGTATGCTATTTGCTTATCTTATCTATAAGACTTATGTCAAAGGCATGTTACTATAGACAAAGTGTTTTACATCTGAACAATGTGCCAAGCGCCTGCAGCTGTGATGAACTACTATGTCATCTCACACCCTGCACAGTGCTCAACAAACCGCAATAACACTTTGTAAATTACCTCAAAAGCCATTTTCAGTTAATTCACCATGATAAACACATGCTGTCAGATTGATTCATGCTTTGTCATTCTTGGTTCAAATGACGTTTTTGGAACAAAACAAGAGCTACAATGCTAGGCAAGCAGAAAATAAAATAATAAATAAAAATAATTAAACATCTCACCTCCATCTGAGCTCACTGACTCTTTCTGAGATACACTTTGTGGTTTTCTTATCACAGCAGAGGTGGTTTGGTCAGGTCAGTCATACTTTGGAGTATATGTTTTTTTAGCTGTAGCTCATCACCCAGGGATAGACACAAAGATTGTAAATTCTGAGCTCATCCTTTCAGAGAATCAATGTTATTTTCTCTGTGGAGGCGACCGCGGTTTCAATCAGCATCACAATTTAAGTTCGGGTTAAGTGACAACACTGATGCAGCTGGTGCAGCTTTCTCTCAGCACAGCCTGGTAATCAGCCCGTCTTCCATCACTGACTGAGTGGACCAACACAAACACATGATACACATCAGGAGCCCATTATACATACACACACTCAATAATTTAAGCATAGACAGGTAGTACAGCAGTGAATCAAAGTGCAGAAGGGAGGGTATACAGACAGCATTCATTTTAATGAATTAAATTTCCATGCAGCAATGAAAAGGAAAAGGCTGTTTTTGAATCAGGTTGTGTGAGTGGGAAGGAAGCTGCCTCTGTAGAGTTGAGCAGAGGTAGCAACAAGGAGTGAGCAGGGTGAGAGGGGTCAGGAGTTTGTCTGTTTGTCTGAGCTGAACTGTTACAGAGGATGTGAAGATGCTCTCAGTGATGGCTGCTTAACACAGGAGGAGGATATTTTGACTGAATTCTTATGATTATCTGTCTGAGGAGCTTTTTTAAGACATGATGGGTGTTAACAGTTCATCTGAGTGAGTTGCTTTTGCACGTCAGTGATAGTTATTTGTTTTCTGTGGGTAAATAAGTGTGGGTTTTTATATTTGGGTTCTGGGTGTGTGCACATGACAAAGCAGTTACATAGATTCTCCCCAACAAACTGTCTGACCAGCTGTACTCAGCAGGATATTAGGCACTTAAGCTCCAGTCCATAGTCACATCCATATTAAAAATACTGACACTTGTTGTCAGTTTGCATTGATGACTTTCTCCAACCCCTTGAAGCTACAATGCTTTACACTTCATTTTGATCTGATTTGTGGTGTGCGTTTTGTTCATTGTTTGTAGCATTCTGAGTCTACCCATTCTTAGGACTCACATTTCTATACCAATGAAAAAGGTGCATGCACATGCTGGATGTGATGCAGAAGACAAAATCATGCACACATTTCACATAATGTGGAGAAAATGGGCGGGGGGGGGGTTGTCTTATCAAAAGACGTACTGTAGTTGTCTTTTTCTGAACAATGGTTCTAGTGAGAGTTGATCTTCATTTTTTACAGTATGGCCACTCAAGGAGTATTTGCTTCCCCCACTGTTCAATATGCAATTGATAAATTGAACTCTGGGACTCACAATCATAAAAACACACCTGTTACTACCAGTGTTTCCAAATCAATTTGGGTGAAATCTTAAGGATTAGAATTTAAATGAGAGCAGAGTTATTTTTGTTTTCCTGAAAGCAGTAGAAGCTTTAATGTATTAATGCATCCATCGATCCCTCCATTAGTTAGACTACTTAGCCTTAAGGGTCGCGGGGGCGGGGGGGCTGAGCCAATCCCAGCTGGCACTGGGCAAGAGGCGAGGTACAGCCTGGATAGATCACCAGTCTATGTAGTCATGCAGCTGTTGTTAATAGATAATCTGAGCTTCTGAGTCAACCTGACAGAATGAACTGAAAGACTGACATTTAGTTATACCAACTACACCAATTAAATCCTTCTTCCAATTAAGATAATCATAATATGGTACCATTATAGTTTTTGTTAGAGTCTGGACATTTAGTCAGTGAAGTTAAGATTGGATAATTGGGATAAATGTAAACATACTGAGCAAAATCCATGTGGTTTCTCCCTGAGCCACAAGAACAGATTAAAAAACCATAATGAAGCTTTTGTTTTAGCCCATTAACTATAAATTGAGTGCACTTAACATCACTCAATTGATTTTCTACTCTTAGCAGCAGCCTTCAGTTCATATCAGTAAAACACTAATATCAGCTTGCAGACACTTGAAACGTGTTTTGACATACAAACAAATCCATATTATTTTGTTGCACACTTCCAAACGCCAACCTTCCTTGTGCTGAGTTCAACTTACGGAATCTCTGACATTCATCTTTTGAAGTGGTTCATTCGTAATCTACGTCGTCAGAAAATCAGAAACATCAAAGAAAACTCAAGCGCGCTGTGAATCTGGTCGCTCCGTGAATTTAAAACGTTGTTGGTCAGCAGCAGTTTTCACGTCTTGAGTGTTTGCATGTTCTGCTAACACTGAATCCACCAAGACAGAGTTTTGAAACAGTCCCTGCAGCTACATCATCAACTCATGACCAGTAACACTGACAGGATAATTAAAATGATGCATGTTCACTGTGATGGATTGCTTATTTGAAGCAAGTTTTAAAACAAGGGAAAGGTAATTTTCATTGAGTTGCCTGGAAGGAAGAAAACCCATCAAAAACCTGCACCGCGCTTTGGAAAATGGTTGGCAGTAATGTAAAGTAGAAATTATTTATAATAAATTATGCAAAATAAATTAAAATTTTGGGCGCAGTGTAAACTTCAGCAGATTAAAAGTTTACCATAAAAGTTGCATTTTGATTTTGTGTGTGTGAATCTGTGGTCATTGTGGATTTATGGGACGTCACTTTATGGTCACGTAGACGTCGGAAGATGGTGACATACAAAGAGGAAGCTGAGGATTTATTGATGATTCACTTTTGCCTGTTGTTGTCTGTCAGAGATGTGTGTATCTGACTGCCTGGCCTTTGTCCTGCCAGCCTCAAACTGAGATTAATGTTGACTCTCTGTTAATAACCACTGCAATTCACACTGCAGGGAAATGTCACCAGCAAATTGCTCTGTGAACGTCCTTTGACCGTGCTTTGTTTCTGATCAGGCATGTCTGTGGGTGTCTGGGTGTGAGTACATGTGTGAATGAGCAGCAGCAACACAACAGATTAAAACAAACACTGAAAGCAAGGATAGCTGCATCACATACTACACATAAAACAGATTTTATGATTTTATTTGATCTGGTGTATTTTTGTAAATGCAGCCTTTTAAGCAGTTGGAACCACATGAAATCTGGTTTGCTTCATACAGACGAGAGATTGATCTGAAATAATAATCCTCTCTTGCTCTGCTTTGCCTCAGTCAAGAAGAGTCACTGGGACTAGACTTTACAGAGGAAAAAGCTGCTCAGAGATTTTGTCCTTATTAGCAAGACACTTGCAAATATACCCAAACATTCCCACACACACACACACACACACACACACACACACACACACAAAGTATCAGCTAATATAAGCTGCTGTCTAACTGTTGACATTGTAGAAGAAACTTTCAAAGCCACAAATGGGCAAGAGAGCACCCACAAAGAAGTGTTTACCAGAGTCCAGGCTGCTTCACACCACACCACACACTCACACACACACACACACACCAGCACCAGCTGAGATACCAACAGACCCAAACCTCCTCTGAATAGACAAACACACCCGACTCAGACTGTGAAATATGTTCAAGCTTTGTTTTGGTCAGAGAGAGGCTCAGCAGCAGAGAAGACAAAACCCTCAGTCACATCGTGATATCTTTATCTCACTGACTTTGTCGTCTCCCACCTCCTCATTCTGCCTAATAATAATAACAATTTATTTTATTGTTCCGAATGTTCAGTCTGTCTTCAGGCGGCTTTCAGCCTAAACCAAGCAACAGAGGATCACTGAGGAGGAGGATGTTGTTTTCCACTCCCTTTATCATCAGTGATGAAGATGAGGATGTTGTCCACTCCCTTCATCTTCACAATGCTCATTACCATCTGGCCACACACACACACACACACACACACACACACACACACACACACACACACACACGTGGGACTCCTTCAGAGTGAATTTAAAATGGTTTACAGTCACAGAAATTAGTCACCAGCTCTTACTTGAGCGAGCCCTGACTAAGAATCCCGAATAAAACATTTGAGATTCTCTTTCATTCTCTGCAGAGCTGTGTGTGTCCAGATGGAAATGTGCAGTGTGATGATTAAGGCTCTGGTCATTGCGTCTGTCCAGAATAAAGCTTTCCTTATGTTCTTGAATATCTGTTCATACTTGAGATGCATAATTGAGAACATTTCATTTTAAATAGTTCTAAAGGGACGTTTTTTTAGCAGCATCAGTGGAACGTTAACCACACAAAAGTTACTCTGTGTTCAATGGTTTTAAAGTTTTGGAAAACAACAGCTCTAATCAGCTGGAAACATGCTGCTGGCAATCAGCAATCTGCAGAGCACACAACACAACACAGCTGCAACTAAAGTGCATTTGTATGGAAATTATAGATTTTGGTTGCTGATTTGCATATGCAGTGTTTGCCCAGTCAGCAGCAACATGGAATCCGTAATGGTCCTGTTTAAAACAGAGGCTAAAGTCGAAAAACAAAAAACATTAAGGCCTTGAAAATATGTTTTCTCAACAAGCATCTCACCGTGAGAGACAGAATAACTGCACATATCTTTGTTTCTGGTGATCCTTTAAATTTTTCTTGACACCTTACAATAGATATTGTCTTTGTAAGGACACTGTGTGTGATGTGCAATGAAATTAGTAAACTAACCTGATGTTCTGTCTTTGGACCTGTTTACATGACAGCGTTTTTTCATAAAACTGTAAACCGTTGGGGCAGTTTGGCCTTTCATTCACATGCCATCTGCTGGCTTGGCATGCATACTACTGTGTTTTCAATTGTTTTTTTGCAGATCAGTGTGAGTGAAGATCTTTCTCACAATGTTGTCTAAACTTTTTTAAAATGCAGAGACTTTTACATTTTTAGCAAAACTGCCGTTGTGTAAAAAGGGCCTTTGTCCTTGTCCATCTGTCTATGTCCTCCACAGTAATCCTAATTACTGTGCTGTAAATGAAAATTATCAGTAATTGCTTCCTCTTTGGCACCATTGTACTGAATCCCATTCTAACCTGATTGCTACTCTGATTTGAGTGCATCTCCAACATGGAGCAGGTATGCTTCTTCTGCACTAGTCAACACCTCACCAACAGTGAGGACAGCACCTTCTCCTCTCACGTTTGCCAATCTATCACTCTTTTCTGCTTCTCTTCCATTCCCCTCGCACCTCTGTTCTTCCCTCATCACCCCTCCATCCTCTCCTCTGTCGCTCTGCTTTTTGTCAAAGGAATAAGATTGTCAGACGAGATTCAGAGTGATAGGATTTGAACAACATCACTCACACACACACACACACAACCTCACAACCTCTCTCACTCCCATATACTTCAAGTCAGAGGCACGCAAATGCTGGGGACACACTCACTTCCCCCCAGATGCACCCGGTTACCGTGGCAACCCCCGATGAGGAAATGGAGTGGCTCTGTGCCTGTGTTTGTGCATGTGTGTTTAGCTCAGAGCTTCTCATTTAGCAATAATTGAATGTGAAGGAGGAAGAATGGAGGAAAGACTTGAGACTGTTTGTGAATGTGGTATTGAGTTTACAAGGCTGTATGTATGTGTGTTTGTGTGTGTGTGTATGTGTGTGTTGTTCTTATCTTATATCCTGGTGGTGACTTTACCCTGAGTGCACACTAACCCATGAGGACTTATATCACTGTGGGGACAAAAACTGGTAGACTTCTTTAGAGTAAGACTTTGTTTTGGGGTTAAGGATAGGCATTTAGTTGTGATGGATAAGGTTAGAGTAAGAGGCTAAGGAATGCATTCAATGAGTGTCCCCACTCAGATAGTGGAACAAGTCTGTTTAGGGCAAGGAAACAAGCTTGGATGTTTTAGGAATAAAGCAGAAGTAAATTACATGTCCAGAATCGATAGAAGATGACACATTCCCGCTGTGTACCAGCCCGTTTGCAGCTCATACCCCTTACTGCTGTACTAAATTTAAACCCGGGCTTCCCACGCAACACAAGCAGAGCTGAGACAGAAACACACATATGTAACGACAGCTTTACCCGACCATGCTGTGATATCAAACTCCCTGTGCATCCACATCCCACAGGCCTACATGTTGCCACATTACATTTAGGGCCAGAGTTTAATGGGTAAGCCACAGGCCCAAAAGCACATACCCTGACCTACATCTCAGGCCTTATAGAGGGATCATGTGATGACTCATACACATACACGCAGAAGAATGGTATTAAACGCCCAGAGTACATGGCATTAGTTGTGATGCGATTAAGTCACGGTTGACCTAGTATACATGAAACTTTAATGAAGAGGAATAATGATATCAGGCCTCATGTCTGGGAAACTAAAATCAATATTTCTCTACATGAAGCCAGTTTTCCTCTAAAACCATGAGCCAGGATGACTAAGAGTTGAATCTGCACAGTCATCATGACAAAAATCACCAGAGACGCCACAGTCTAATGTAATTAAGTATCAGCTTGCATAATGTAATTCAGTTACAGCTGACCTGGTGAAGATTTAATGTAATTGAGTCTGGATGAGAAGGAATGATTGATTATTGGTCTTAACCTTATTGTTTTTCTATGTAAACTCTAGGATTTCATCTGGATTCAAACGTGGCGCTGAGGGGAATAAGCACACTCTTCAACAGAGGCTCAGTGACACTGCAGGCTGTGTAAGGACCTTTCCAGGTTAGACTCGATCAGCAGGGGATCAGGAGGGAAAGTGTTCACACTTAATGTGGGAGCTCAACAGTAAAGTTAGTCTCTCATCCAGGCACCAAGATACAGTAAACATACATCATCTTGCCACATCAGAAAACACCAGAAACAAGCCTTTAACCTGCTACTGGCCCCTTGGTCACATCTTGGTGATGAATGGTGTTCACGCTTAAAGCACAACCTAGTGCCGGCTAAGAATCTTGTTTTTGCTGTCCTCCAGTGGTTTAACGTCTCATCGTGCTGCAGGGATGTAGAAGTGTACTCTGTGACGTTGTCACTAGTGGGTGTGGTTACAGGCACAACAGTGGCTCAGCTTGTAACATGGCGCAGGGCAAAATCATGGAAACTGTGTTTAATAGTATTTTTAGTATTCATGTTGGAGAGGCGGCAGCTTGAGGCAAAAATTTAGCATTTCTTTATTTTGTACACAATATTTTCCAACTGGTTTTGGAAAAAGAAGTTTTGCGTACTGACTATGCATGGCAGAATGAGACCGCAAAGCATCATCAATGCTTCACTTCTCCAGCTTGCTCTAAAACCCAAAGGCAACGTTTTAATTATAATTTGATTTACTGACCCAACAAATATACCCCTAGGAATTTGGAATCGAGTCTTTCTCTCACCATTAGTTTCATTGCCAATTGTCAGATGGCAAAAATCCCAGATTCAACACAGCGCCCAAATCCTAAGTATTCTTGGCTCGAAGCTGGGCTTTCCACCAAATTTAATGGATATCTGTTCAGATGTTTTATAGAGATCCCTCTGGCAGAGGGACAGGGAAAAATCTAATGGGGCCAATAGGGCTTCTAATGTCTCTCTCTGTGTGCTGTGGAAATAAAAGGTATGACTGGGAGGAAGTGACTGAAGGGAACAGCAAATGTTGAACTCCCCCTGCTGGTGTCAGGCTCCTGTGTTGTTATATTGTATGAGATATGGCAAAGTAGATTAGCACAGTGTTCTTAGAAACTGGGTTGTGCAGGTCATGCATGACCTGTCTGAGTGTAACTCACTTAAAGACAAGGGCTGTGGTAAAAAAAAAAAAAGTTTTTAAAAAAATCTCCTTTCCTAACCTGCTTTTCCTTGACCTTGATGGAAAATGTCATGAGGTCAAGGAAAGGTGTGAAGGAGAACCACAGTATTTAGAGAATCTAACTGCACTCACTTGTTCCAGAGTGTGAGAGTTGAAGGTAAGCTGACAGTGTGGTATTCACATCCAGGAGAACAGCAGCCTGAATTTATCAGGGCAACACAAAAATCCAACGGCCCAAGACAACCCTAGAGTTTTTGGGTGGGTAATTCAAAGTAGGACAGATGAAGAGACAAAACGTCCACAGAAAGAACACATTATATTAGGCCTGATTTTCTGCATCCGTGCGTGAAAATCTCAAACTACACACAAGTCATTATAAGAGGTATAATTAAAAAGTTGAAACCAGCGTACCAAAATCTTTTTTTTAATGAAGTAGTAACATACAATATAAAAATGACTGTATACAGAAAAATAAAAAAAAAACTATGTTATCATTACAACAAGAAATGCTGTGACTCTCCATGATCATTGTACAGTTTGTTGACAGAGATGCCTGTTCTGATAAATGTTTTGCTACAGTATGAGATACTTTCTAAAGATATCAGGCTCCTGTGCATTCTGTCACAGTGATTCATTTTGAGCATTTCCTGGGCAGCAGCTCATTTTTTCACTGTTGATCGCACAGGACACACCACCAGCTCCTACAAGGTTCTTGTTTATTAAGGTATAATAAACACGTATAATCCCTACTTTGAGTATCATCCTAGTTAAGAAGAGCAACAAATTCAAAGATGTTTCAAAAACTCAAACAAAATATTTGACTGCAATGCGCGTGTAAACGTTCATCCTCGTGATTATGACTGTTTTTGTGTTTACCCAGGCCGCCTACATGGGCGGGTGTGTGTGCTGCGTGGAGGAGGGCGAGGCGGCAGCAGAGGATGATGAGAGCGAGGGAGGAGGGGGCTGAGGGGCGGTGGTGGAGGAGGAGGAGGTGGAAGTGGTGGTGGCAGTGGCAGCGCAGCCGATGATGATGATGATGTCTCTATCTTGCTGCTGTGTGTGATGAAGCGCAGGCGCAGCTTCATGGCTGGACGCAAAGTCATGATGATTTTCTCCACCTAGAGAGGGATGGAGGCAGACGGATGGACAGAGGAAGAGAGAGAAATACACAGATGTTGACAAAAGGATAATTCAGTAAGATAAGGAGGAAAATAGGGAACGTTAGGAAAAACAACAAATGCCAGCGACATGACGTTGATCATGTTTAAACTGACCTGTGGAGTTAATTCTCTGAAGCACTTAGTTTTGAATCACAGCCCCCAAATATACAAAATGTAGAGTCTGGGTAAAGACTACTCTCAGTGTACAACAATGGCTTTGTCTATTAAATTAGTGATTTGAAAAGTCGATATAAAAGAACACTTGTTTAAGCCTCAAGCACAAAGTGAAGCTACAGTTTCATCTCCTAATTAACTCTGTGTCAGGGCTGGACACTGGTGGGGACTTGTCTTGCTGCACAGGAGGTGACAGGTTCAAACTAAAAATGGAAACACAAAACTGTCTCCTGAGGAGCAGCGAGTTCACAAATGTCATCTTAATTGAAAGCTAGGTGATGAAGGACTCCATTTGTCTTTATTTCTAGTATGTATAACAGTTGTGTTTTGTCAGTTTTATTTTCTGTTATACTCTATTATTTTCATTATGGTCTACCTGTTCAAACATGCTCGTGTACTCAGACTGACAGCTATAATGACACAATAATAAAAGTCGATTATTGAATTTCAAGTTGATGATTAAAGCTCACCTGTTCCTTCACACTGTCTCCAGTGTACATGTATTTAATGTGATAGAGGAAGTCACATATTGGGTCCATGTAGCTCAGATGTTGACAGTGTTGGTCGACTGCCTGGAGCATCTCATAGAAGGCCACACCAATCTGAAACACGTGAACACACAGGAGTACATGAAAAACAAAAATACAACTATAATCACAGCTGAAACTTAAATGCTTAAAACTGAAGCTAAAGGAAACCTTGTAATGCATAATTACACATTTTTAGTTGTAATAATTATTAAACCTATTATCTAAAGCGTCTAAACTTGTGTGTACCTCCAACATGCATCGTGTCCTCTCCTGCTGGAAGCGCTGCAGGAACGGCCCCACCAGGTGATACACGTAGAGTAACTGGAACTCTGTCTGGACGATGGGCTTCAGAGTCTCTGACAGGAATCTACACACACAGACAAATGTGTGATGACATGACAATCTGTGAGCTCAGACAACAAGAGACGAGACTAACAAGCCAGCAACTGGGGAAGACTTCCTTACTTGGGGATCAGAGACAGCTGTCCGATGGATGAGTGATGCCAGACGGCGTGTGCTAATGCGAGCACATAACTGCAGTTCATCTCACTGTAGCTCTGGTGGCAGGCTGTGAAGTCCAGCAAGGCGAAGGGATAGCCTGCCCACTCTGTCTCTGATGTCAGGGCCGGCGAGCCGATCACAGACACGATGCGGTCGTGGAGAACGATCCAGTAGGGCTCCTGAGAGAGGACAGGATATGAGAGAGCAGAGGTGGTCATGGTGAACAAACTCAATGTGACTTTATCAAATGGTAAAAGACCATGGTGACCTTTTGTGAGCATTTTTCTTACAGGAAGTGCAGTGATCACAAGTCCAATGGCATTCATCCAAGCTGTGATGTTCTCTCTGGGAACCAGGGGTTGGCTAAAAGGTAGGAGGAGAAAATAATTTAATACCTACATGAATGGTTCAAATGCTTTCTAAATGTTCTAATTATGCACACACAACTCCCAGATTGCTAAAATAATATTACCCCTTTTCCTTAAGCACAAATCTAGGGTCAGTTTTTCCCAGAACAATCGGAACAATTATCAACCATACCTCTTCAACACAACGTTGAGCAGAGCGTTACCGACATCTTTCCCCGGCACTGCCAAAGCCATCAGCTCCACACAGGTGACGTGCAGGGCGTGGGCTGCAGGGTTGGGGAACTCATTGAACCTCCAGTCACAATTGGGGAAAGGACCAGGTGACTTTCCCGCCATCGGTGAGACAGAGTTAAAGAGTTTACTAGCAGCTGGGAAATGTTGTGTCCCCTCTTTAATTATACACCCGGTCTCTTTATGTAACACTGTTCACCTGTCAACACATGACCCACTTCGACAGATTCCACCTTGTCTTCTATTGTAACAACCCCACTGGCTGTACTTAAATAAACTGGGATTAAATTAACTGCAGATGTACAAACAATTACTGTCTCACATGAAAGCAAAGAGGCATTAAGGGAGACTAGAAGTATCAGCACCAAGGTAAATATATTATTCTGGTGATTTTCTGTTAGCCAGCATCAGGGTAATGTTGTTACACAGAACAGTGATAGATCCATCTACCAATAGGCTGAGGCATCACTGCTAGATGCCATAGAATGACATCTAGTGGTGATGCTGCAGATTGCAACCAACTGAATACCCCTCTTATATCTGTCCATAGATCCCTCTAAATCCTACACACTGGTTCTTTAAATGAAGGATATTGTCCACCAGGCGTCCAATCAGCTTGCAGTAGTAAGTGTCATCAGGGATCCACACGTTGTCCTCTCTGGGGTTCATGCCAAACTTCAGATAGGTCTCACTGAGGCACCAACCTGGGGTACGGTTGTCCTGTAAAAACATTAAAGCAGTTTTAAAAAACTGCTGCCAATCAAACTATAAAAGGGGGAATCTCTGTCAGTGATATCTGCAAACCTTCAGTGAGGACATGATGGCGTGCACCAGTTTTCTCTTCAGGTTGGTTCGGTCTCTCAGGTGTCGTTCGTAGTAGTGAAGTGTGTTGTACAGGTAGGTGACCGGACGGTCTGCACACAAACAGTCGACACAGATCAGTCTACACAACCAAAGGCTTACAAATTCAAATCCCAGGAGACGGCCCTTCTTCCCTTTATCACATTTCATGTATTCATTATTTTTCTTTCTGCTTGTCTTTCTACATAGCCCTACATTTTCAGGCAGCCTTTCTCACCGTGGAACTTGTACAGCCCTCCCAGATGATCCAGTAGCGTTTCCAGAGACTTGGAGACAGGAAGGAGTTCCAGGAAGCGGTGGATGACGATGTCAAAGACAGGCAGGAAGCGCAGACACACGTTGCCAAAGTAGATTGGCAGGTACTGAGGCTGGAGCTGCATGGGAGGGTTGACCTGGTCCGCAAGACCCTCAAAGTACAACTTCTCTGGGTATTTCTAGTAAAACAACAAATACTTCTTTAAGTGAGCGACATTGTAATAATTACAATGTAAATTTGTGTTTTCCTCTAAAAGGTGTTTTTTTTTTTTTTTTTCCTTAATGTGTACCTTGTGGTAGCTCATGTGTTTGTTGTGCCAGTCACTCTGCAGCCAGTGCTCGGGGGCGTTCTCCTTGACAAAATCATTGACTCGATTTCTGAAGTCGTTCGGCTTCAGCAGCAGCAGCTGGATTATGAAGTAGCAAACCTGAGCCTCGTTGCCCTCATGGCTACGCATCGCCTGGAAGGAGAAGAGAAGAGCAGGATCACACACAATCCTTATTTACAGGAGGAGTAAAGAGAAGTATTTCATATGCCTGTGTCGTAATAAGTAACCCATTATAGTACAGGAGTTACTGTATGCGAGTTTGCCCTTACCAGACATAGAATGAGTCTGTCCAGTGTGACTATGTTGTATTTCCAGACCATGTCATTGAGGATTTCGATGCACTTGTTGAGCTGCTGTCCGCCAGCTGAGGTCGAGAACTCGTAGACAAGGAAGTCTGCAAATGTGCGCACGTGAGCCACGAGCGCACGAGCCCCGATACGCTCCAAAACCCTGAGGGACACAAAGTCAGGCTACAGTCAGGCTTTTCCCACTGGATCAATTATCTACAGATGTTGTCTAGAGACACCCCCCCTCTACATCAGTGGCGAGATACATCATTACCACCCACTCAATGGGGTCTGAGATACTGAATGTAATGTGGATATATGATCAGGATCAACCCTCATTGCTTTCACTGATGTTCACTGGTGTGAAAAAATAAAACACTGAGCCCAATCTGTGTAGAAGTGACTGTATATAACACATACATATCTGTATATTTAGTTTATATGTAACCGTTGGAACTTAATATAGACCAGCCCACCTGAAGCCAATCTGGTTAATGTGGTCCGTCTCCAGTAGCATCTTCCACAGCAGACAGAGGAAGAGTGGAGGTGAGCCCTGCATGGAGAAGTGGGTGATGATGTCGTTCTCATTGGCCATGGATTTCCACTTCCTGTACTCCTCTTCCACGTTCTTCTTCAAGTTGAAACGAGACTCCTGAGGAACGTTGTTCTGCTTGAAGAACGCCTGAAGAGAAGGGAGGGGTCGGACTCATGAAAACATGATTAAAGAAAATAATTTAAGTCTGATTCAAGAAAAAATAAAAATACACTCTGTCAATGCCAAAGTGACCATATCTGTACCTGTAGAGGAGCAGGGAAGCAGGACAGGGTGTGTGAGGCCCAGTTATGAGGCGTGAAGTTCATTATGGTCTGGAGAATGTCTTTACACCAAGTCCCATGGATGGAGTCAGACCCTGTGAAAAAATCTACACACAGACACAGAGCAGGGAACAGGGCCAGACAAGTCAAACTTAAAGATAATTGATAGAAACAAATAAGAAAGAAATGAGTAAAAGAAAGAGACGCAGAGCAACCAAGACCCCAAGAAAAGAAATATCTAAAGAAGTAAAAATCCAGAGTTGAGTGCTACCAGTGACGTGTGTGGCTCTGGCCAAAGTGAGGATCAGGGCTCGGTTCAGTTCCTCAGACTCGGCTGACAGAACCGTCTTTGGGTCGTTGAGGAAGCGTGTGAACTGGGGTTGAACCTCCGAACTCCCCAACGCTGTGATGAGACGCAGAGCTGTGCTCTCAACACTGAAGAGAGAGGCACAGAGACACAGAGAAAGAACAGCTAGAGACACCATCGACAGCCTTTAGGTTACTTACTTTAGGTTACCCACTGCAAGCATGTTAGGTATATGTGAATGTGTGTGTGTGTGCACATTACCACAGATGCAGCTGATTCTGGTTGGTCTGGGGTACGGCAGCCAGACTGTGCAGATGACTCAGGAGCTGGACTCTGTAGTGCGGCTGGATGTGGTGCATCCTGTAGCTGAACATCTCCAGCAAAGTGTGAAGGATTCCCCACGCATGAGACTTAAACACGTTGGGCAACAATTGGCCTGAACAGACAGTTTGTGTCACATTATTCAGCTTGTGTTTGAGTCAGTCTGCTCAAAATAGAATAAATGTTACTGTGTATCCACCAACATAAACTGGCAAAGAATCAGCAACCTACATTAAATTTTCCTTTAAAATCAACCTTTAAACAGGCAGACAACATTATTAGTAGAGTAAAAAATAACATTCAAGAGTTTCTGATTTGTCTTAATTATTTTCTATTCATGGTACTATTCATGGCCTCAGTACCTCTAAAACCAACCTCCAGCCTAAGATGCCTCAGTAAATATGGTTTGATTTAAACTTGTGATTTTAATTTGTATAATTCTAAGATAAAAGAGTTTTACACTGGTTAACGATATGAAGTGTAAACAAGACAAGTTGACTGATGATTAATGATTAATGATCTGTGCTTCTAAAAAGCATGAGAAGTGTGTTTGTGTGTGTGTATGCTTTGTGTGCTGAACAATGTGGCAGTATTATGCTAAAATGGGGTCAAATTTCACTTTCTGTATTTCTGCATCTGACTAACTCCTTTCCAGCACAGTGGATATTTTCAGTTAATTCAAATGTACTCACTGATGAATCCTTTGATGCCCAGTGACTCAATCTCCATATAGACCAGCAGTCTGCTGTATGTTTCTACCAGTGCAGGGGCCAGGGCGATGCTGGATTTGGCATGAGCCAACTTTATCACCCGTGTGGCAATGCTGTGGATCAGACTATAGACAAGACAGGCAGACTGAGACTCATATAGAGGCAGAGAAGAATGGTGAAATGTATATAAGAAGTTATCTTTCTGTGAAATTCACTGTCTATCCTTCTTAACAGTCTCTATACATATACCATAATTTCCGGACTATAAGCCGCTACTTTTTTCACATGCTTTGAACCTTGCGGCTTAAACAATGATGCGGCTAATTTATAGATTTTTACGGGCTAACGAGCTTCATGCCGCAAAAACATTTAGACACCTGCGGCTTATAGACAAGTGCGGCCTGTATATGTACTTTTTTTTTTTCTTTTTAAATTTAGTGGGTGTGGCTTATATTCAGGTGCACTCAATAGTCCGGAAATTACGGTACTCAAGAATCTTATTTTTCATCTCCATTCCCTGTTTCCTCTACCTCATCTTTGCATGTACTGTGAGTGAATCCAGCAGATTCATGGGCAGTGGGGTGACAGATCCTGATGCCATACAGTTGGTGCCAGGAAGGTTGATCCTCATAGATCCATTTCCATAGATGGTCTCTACTAGGACGCCCATTGGCAGAGTGAAGCACTCGGAGTTTGTGCTGTAGGCGTTACACAGCAGGGCGATCTTATAGTCAGACATGCCCAGAGTCTTGTTACGCAGCGACTGTTGGAGAAACCTAACAGACAGGAGAGATGGAGGCAGGGTCGTCATGAACTATATGAACTGTATGAATTCCTGCTTAGATTACATTTGTGGTACACACTTAAGAGTAGAGAGCAAACCACACATTTCATGGTTCAGTATTTTAAAGATACGCACTCATGATGTAGTTTCAGAGAGTGTGGTATGGGTATCTGCAGTTTAGAGTTGTCATTCTGAGCTTTGCGGTTAAGGTGGATCCAGATGCAGGTCATTGCAAAGGAATGAGTCGACTGAGGCTTGTTAATGTCAGGAACTGGGATGCACTGAGGAGGGAGGGGAAAAAAACAGATAAATCTGACGGTGCTACCTAAAGCTGTTAATAACTAAATAAAACAACTCTACTGTGACAGAAAATCTGAAACAAGACACAAGTACAAAGGACAAGAAATATAAAAATAAAATGGGACACTAGTAATAATAATCATAGTAAAAGCAAAATCATTTCTCTGCAGATGTGTACCTCTTTTTCTGGGTAAAGCAGGTCAAAGAGCTTCATGACAGGCAGGAAGTCACCTAAGGCGTTCTTCTGAATACTTCCTGATATGAACTGTAGCAGGACCCACATCAGGTGGTCTCTCCCTTTAATAAGACCTCTGCCTGCAAGCTGTAAGAGAAAAGGAGTGAGTGAAAGAAAGGAAGAAAAACTCAACAGAAAAGGTCATAGCTCATATAATAAAAACAGCCTTCAATACTATTCTACTTTCATTCTAGCTTCCCCCCTCACCTTTTGGTGTAACGACAGCACCATGTGTGGGAAGCTTGCGAACTGAAACAACACGAAGAAGATGAGCTGGGAGGAGAGGTGCTGCCACAGCAGCTGGCTAGTTCCTCCTATGTCGGCATCAAAGTGCTCCTCGGTCTCGGAGCGCTCCATGGCGTACACCACCAGGTCCACCAGCTGCTCCTCCAGCACTGGGCAGCGCTGCTTATGCTGGCAGGGGAGGAGGGGAGTGTTAAAGGATAAAGAAAACAGTGGGCAGGAGGTTAAACAGAGAAAGGAGGGAAAGAGATCCAAGAAAGAAAGAGGGGTGAAGGTAAGATATACAGACAGAGGGAAAGGAGGGGAGAAGAAAGAAAGAAAGACAGAGGGAGGGAGAGAATGACAGGAAGGTTACCATTAATATACTTCACATACAAATTTAACAGATGCTCTCATAATTATTAGAAGTTGACTTATAAAACCTTTTCCCATCCCTTGCATGCGGGACAGCATCTCCCTCCTGTCTCTGTCAGGTGGGTAAACCTTCCTACATTTACCTGTATCTCCAGATGTTCTGACAATGTGCCTGTGATGTTATTATGTATGAGCTGGAGCTGAACTTAAGTCTCCACATGGCTCCAGTAATTTGCCTTGTTGTAATTTGGAACTAGTGAGATTTCTGTCAAGTTTTCTGCTACAGCTCCAGTGCACGCAAAAGGTTGCAGCAATAACACATGAAGGTTTTACATGAAATAAGTGGGCCAATCACAAAAGAGGATCCAGTGGCTTGTGGTTGACTCAACATTCAGTGGCAGATCAGTATTTAATTCATAATTATTGTGGGTTTTTCTGGAGTTATCACATCATGGGGGAACAAAGGGTTTACATATACAGAGTCCCACATGTAAAGGGGACTTTCAACGAAAGACAGGCGGAGAAAGGCAAGAGGAGAAATGAAATCAGAGAAAGTCTGAAAAACGGCTAGAGGGAGGGGGAAAACGGGAGGCAGGTTAAGAAGATATTAAAGCTCAAAGGCCATGTAGTGCAGTGAAAACAACCCATCTTCATGTACGGGCCAAGTGCATTCTTTTGCGTGGGCTAGAGTTGGTGTACCATGTGGAAGACTGTGTAGATACGGCACTATGAACCAGTAGCCTTATCTATGCAGCTGTTGAATTTCTAACTTCACCCAAGAGTGACAGAGCAGGAGTGAGGATCTCTGCACCGTAGGACTTCACAGAGCTCTTTCCATTCAACTGGGACACAGCATAGCAAGGGACTGAACGGCACAGCACAGCACAGCACAGCACAATATGGCACGGAACAGCACGGCACAGCACTGAACACCAAACCGAACCAAACAGTGCGACACATTCCTTCATGCAGGCTAAGAGGTTTGGGAGGGTGGGGAGGTGGTGTGACTGGGGAGAAGGGGAGGAGCTGCGAGGCTGACCGTCACTTCTCTTCCCCTGCCCCCAAAAAACACACACACACTCACACAGAAGGAGAGAGAAGGCAAGAGAGAGAGATGGAGAGAAAGAGAGAAGGGTCCACATCTACAAAGAAATCAGCCTCACCTAATTACACCCAAACAGCAGTGTCCTGCCAACCACACCGCTGACTGGTTTACAATCCCACCTATCACCTACCAATATCCCAACCAGTGGCAGCCTGCTTTGGCAGGATGGTCTTTATTTATTCTAGTCCCTAACAAGCCAAAAACACATCAGCATATCTGTGCCAAATACAAGTTAATTAACTTTCTCAACAATAAATCATTTTGCTCTAAATGAGTATCAGTTAGCCACCCATCGTAATCACTGCTGGTAATTGCTCATAAAGCAAATAAACACGCCATCTGTCTGCCACTGACTGTCAATATGTGACTCTGGGTTTAGAGTGAACAGCTCTAGTCATAGAAGGAAGGCTAGAAATTAGTATGCGTCATCAGGTGGCTCAGTCAGCAATCAGACAAATGTAATTACATTTTGGATAATGCCTCAGTGTCTGGATTATTGATAATTAACAAAAACTCATGCAATGCATTAAACCGTTGTGATCTGCACTGTCCCCCTAAGTGGCTCTTTCTATGGCACCCAATTTTTATATAAAATTCTCTCTATGTCCGATTTTGTAACACCATTATGTCAGAAGCTGAGGACAAGTACTTCTAATTAGCATTCACATCAACATTTTATCTTATTTATCACCATAAGAGGAGCTTTTGTGACAGACATAAAAAGTTCAGTCCCACTGGATGCGACTTGCAGTTCATGAAGTAGCTCAGTATCAATCATCAAGACACAAACTGAAACAAACAAGCAAAAAGCCCAAACAACCACTGCTGTCTTTCATTAATGTGCGTCATTAACCAGTGAACATCATGCAACACAAGTCAGAGTTCACTCATCCAGTCAGAGTCACTCATCAGCCGACCTGGGCAAAACACTCATCAAATGCAATAAACTGACAGTGAGGAGCATTTGGTTTTGTGTATCACACTTTGCCATGTCTTCTATTTTTTAAATTCATATGCTAATATCATGCTCAGAACTTTTTAATAATAAAAATGTCGTCCCATTTGTAACCATTACAAATAACAAGCTATTATCATTTTCGAATACACAATTTGCATTTGAATTAGGCTTGCTAATGTACTGCAACAACAAAGCTTCAAACATTAGTTTAGACTGAAAGTAGAAGACATGACAGTGACACAACATCATTTTGAAGATCCACCAACTCACAGTGCAGGCTGTGATACAAGTCACTATAGTTCACTGCAATTTAAAACTGAAACCCAACCAGACCAGCTTTACTGAAACTTTAATTTGACAATAATAAATTAACCTGTAGACTTTCTGATATTTTTTCTTCACTGTAAGTAGTTCACAGTCTTCCTGCTACTGCTATCAAGCTACTGCACTGTACTTGATCAACTTTGTTATGTGGTAGGCTTTGACATATAGCTGGTAGTCTGTTGATTTGCAAGGCTGTTTCAACTCTAATCAATGCGATTACACAACAATAATAATAACAACATATATTTGCTTTCCAAGTCAAGACTACTACTTAGTAAAAGCAGTGTAGTTTTGCCCAGGTCAGTGCAATAGAAAGCAGCAGCATTAGGTCAGACACAAGAGGACCTCGCTAACAACAGGCACAGACCAGACTACATCCATACATGCATTGCATCAGGACTTGAAATGTCAACAGCAGGGTTTAAAATCAGGAATACTTAATGTCCAATAAAATGGCTGCAACTAAATACACACAAACAGCAGAACAGAAAATCTACAGCTTCTCAATATGGAGTACAAACTATCATCAGTGTCAAGATAGATAAGTTAATCCAGGGCTGCATTGTATATTTTAATTTCTTAATATATTTTAATTCATGAAAAATCTACATTATTACAAACCCGAGAGAAAGTAATTGTTTTTCAGAGAACATTATCTGATCAGAGATACTGAATATTCACAGAATATACTGGCCATCTGTTGCTCCAATCAATACATTTTATTGCTGCTGTATTAAAAGCAGAGATAAGGCAGTGTGCAAAATGCGACAGGAAACAATTTACTTGCCACCATCTTATTAATTAAACAAATCATCCATGGTTAATGATCCATTAACAGTCTGCATGTCCATTCACGTAACTGCTACTGTAACTGTCTATCATACTCTGTCTGTCTGTCTGTCTGTCTGTGAGTGTACCTGCCCTGTATGTATTTGACCACATGTCTCTTTCTACTAAGTATACCTCTATGAAGCCCTGCTGTGACCATTTCAAGTTCTGTGCCATTTCCCTTTTCTGCATTTCAAGTTTTCTTTTCTTTTTTTGTCCACCTTCCCATTTCTAGGACACCATTGTGCCTTAAAAGCTAAGCATCCAATGGGCTGGTTAGTTGGTCGGTCGGGAGACCAGGAAGAGGAACAACGACATACCTGGGCAATGTTCAGAGTCTAGAGAGCGCATGGCAGAGAGACAGACAAACACGACACACAACCAGAGGACAAAACAGAGAGAAAAGAGAGAGAAACAAAGACAAGAGAAAGAAACAGAGAGGGGGGTAAACAAGGAGAGACAGAGAGAGAAAGAGGTGACTAAGGAGCTAGGTTGTTCACTGTCCGTTCAGCACAGTTAGCGTCAACTCAGCCAACTCAAACATGTGAACCAGATTCGGGGTTATTTGCTCATGGTTAAAATATGAAGGAAAATCCAATATATGGCATTGATTATTGCTTTGTGTTAGCAACGACCTGTCTGGACACAACAGTAGCTGGTCGAACTGTGCCGATGGCTGCACAGAGTGAGATGGACTGAGCTGAAACTGTATGAACCCAACAGGGCAAACTAACACCAGTGCATTATGGGTCAAGCTCACAGCATTGGCTTGCTTTACATACAGTCTTACATAGCTGTGTTACCAAGGCAACATGAGGGGAGAGGGGTTCAAGGAAGGAAAAGGTGGGGTGAAGAGGAGAAATGAAAAAGGAAAGACACGAAGAAAAGAACCAGGTTAACATGAACAGAAACAGAGGAATAACTAAAGAGGACGAACTAAGGATGAGAACAAGAGAGGTGAGAATGAAAAAAGGAGGGGAACAAGTGGAAAAGGAACAGCAGGAGGAGAGAGTGTGGGATGGCAAAAATGATAAAGAAAGGATGTAGTTAATAAAGAGAGTGGAAGGGACAGGAAAAGTGCCAGCAGGCTGAGGGCCTGGTATACTGTGAAAGCGAAGGAACAGGAGAAGAGGAAGAGGTTGTTTTACCTGTTTGTTGAGTCCTAGCATGTTGCACACCATCTCTCTTGAGTAGGGCTGTTCTAGCACATAGCGCAGCAAGCCTGTCTGTGGCTCAAACAGGTCCTAGAAAAAAGAAAGAAACACATGCGCATTGTTAATGCTTCTGGGAATGTGTGCATAGGTGTGTGTGAACTGTGTGTATATGAACATATGATACCTTGTCAAAGGGCAGCATGCCTCTCAGGGGGAAGCGAAGAGTAGTGGGGTCTAATTTCCAGGAGTTACAGATGGCACCGCTGTTATTCACTACTGGTAACAGGCTGCATCGTCCTGTAGACACACATTCACACATCAAATGACTTGACAGGTACATATCACATGCAGGAGTTGTAATCACAAATCTCTGGCAAGCAGCATACATCCAAGAGTTGAGTTAGCCACAGAGTCTTCAATAGAAACTGTCTAAATCTATATTTGTGTCTTTATAGTTGTTTATTTTCTATTGCGTTTCCCCTCTAGATTACATTTTGATTTCAAAACTTCAGTAAAAGCATGAAAACAAGAAGCAATCAAAAAAACAAGAACCCCTGAGAACACAAAACTCTGAAAACTTCATACCTTTTTGATCAATATTTTGTAAGCTTCCAATGTGTGTGTGTCTCTTACCACAGATAGAGTTGATTCTTGCTGTGGGTCTGAAACTGTCCACAAAGTCTGATATCAAACTGCCTAGAAGCTAAATAAGAGAGAAGAGAGAGGCACAGAGAGAGAAAAAATGGTCAGAAGGTAAGAGAGAGAAAGAGTGTTACACACATATGCTGTATAGCCACAAACATACACACAACACACAGGAAAGACACACTTACCCAGTGTGACAGCTGCCCCTCTGGATAAAGTTTTCTGATTTCTGTGATGGCAAAGTAGGCTGGCAGGAGGCAGGCATTTCTGTCCAGGATATACTCCACTACCTACACAATAAACACAAACATTCACAAAGTATAAAAAATTAATCTGATATATTTGACATACTTACAGAAAGTTATTCCAACAAGCTATCACATGTAAAGAAATTCCAATTAATTTATAAAAAGTAAAAATTGGAATGACAGGTACCTCTCTGGCAGCTAGAAGCTGCTGGACTATAGCTGAGCTGACAGTGGTAGGAACGGTCTGAATTTTATCCAGAACAGCTTTCAGCAGGTCCCGGACTCCCTGAAAAACACACACACACACACACACACACACACACACACCTTAGATTAAAACATTTTCAGTGCCTTCAGTTTTAGCAACTAGAAAGCTTAACATGCAGAGAGAAAATTCACTGACATGTTTTGTGGTGCCTGATAAGGGCACTGAGTCTGTAGAAAATTTGGAAATTGCATGCTGGAATTTTTTAATTAATTTGATTAACAGCTTAATGCACTTCGGTGATGGACAGATTCTGGAATTTCCTGTTAAAAACCTAAACTCTGTGTCAACAACAGTCACCAAATCGAGTCAAACAAACTCTGTTGTATCTGGCAAGTGCACGATCAGCATGACCTCCAGCTGACAGCAGAAGGTTGTTTCAGAGGAATGCTCACTACAGCTACACAACCACTGACAACCAGTGATGAAAAAAATAATAATAAAGGTCATATTAAAAACAATAATGCACAGATTACAAGAGGAACATGTTATTCAAGGACTTCATCACTGAGCTTGCTGATGACTCATTTCAGCTGTGCTTTCATGTGTGAGAGAGTGTGTGAGTGTGTGAGAGTGTGTGTGTGTGTGTGTGTGTGTGTGTGTGTGTGTGTGTGTGTGTGTCAGACCTTGTAGTCCACCCCTCCAATGATCTTGCGGATCAGTCTGAAAGTTAATGCCCACAGCTGTGTCCTCTCCCACTCCAAACTCTCTGAGCTTATCAGAGCTACACACACCATCCTAAAGACACAGAGATTCAATAGATGGACGATCAGAACAAACAGACAGGGTAACAGTTAAGAGGTCCAACGCACAGTGCTGGTATCATCCCACAGTTTTTAACAGATTAAGTGCAGATACATGTTAATTTGACCTCACATATCTTATGAATGAACAGTAGTAGTTTGAAATTAGCATAAACAATAAGGATCATCTGTTTTAATTATATTTCAAGGCAGGAGCTGACAGGTGATACTGCAGCCCTAAACAAAAATTAACTGGATAATACTAGTCTTGATATATCTGTCTAGACCTAGAGTGTACATCAACAGATATTTGTTGGTGTTTGTAAGTGCATATTTATGACTGTGTCAGTACCTAGGTGGTAGCAGGCTGGTCTCCACAGCCATTGCAAGGCAGTCATAGAGGAAGGAGATTCTTTTGGGACTGTGCTGGCTGTGTATAAACCGCACTATCCACTGAACACACTGTTCATGAGACTCCTGCAGAGAGACATGAAGACAGTCAAAAAAAATTAAATAAATCCAGCTAATTATTGATTAACTTGTGTGTAAACGTGTGTGTGTTTCTGTGTGTACACAGACTTGTGGTAGTGTTCCCCAGTACTGCCTGAAGGCTCCAAGACAACTGATGAGCTTAGTCCGCTCATCCTCTGGAGTGTCCATAAACATCCTAAACCACAACATAGCACTTATTTTAGTCATTTTCAGTTTAATTGCCATGAACAGACAATAAAGGCATATCATGTCTTCTTCAACAGGTCAAAATCTGACTGACTTTAACTAAATGTTAAGAGTGCATCAGGAGGAGTGTATTGGTGTATCTTACCCAGCAAAGGCCTCCTCTATCATCTCAGTTTTCTGAGAGGAAAAGAGAGGAGAAAAAACATAAATTCCTTAAATTCCTTAGACTACACCTGCAGTTTCACCTTTCTTTGCTAACTAACTGCTGTTAGTTAGATTAGTGCCTCTCTCAGTGACACTTAAGGGTGAATATCTATCCTCTTCCCCTAGAATAACTGTCATGGGGGGGTGGGGGTGGGGGTGTTGATGTTTGTAGTGTTATAGTTACATAGGGATACCAGATGAGATAACTAGGGCTAGCGCAGGTGAAACGGAAAGAGAGAAATGCGAACATAATCGATTTTTCAGTTTTTACTTTTTTCCCCCCTTCCTTCTTCTACTCTCTTCGCCATTGTGCTGCCAAAACAATGGAAGGAGAAACGCTGAGCTTGGAGGGTTTCAGTGCACTTGCAGTGCCATATATCGACGCTCCGTTAATATTCAATACATTAATATTAAATTAATATTCGAAAAATGTGAATGGTAGACGCGCAGAATACGCACGTCGGCACATAAGTAAATATGCAATTAGTGATTTTAATAACTTGAATTCACAAAGTCTAGAGCCTCCATTGTTTTTACAATATCAGCTTAACACTAGGGATGAAAAAGTTACAATTTCAGCGGTTGCATTTTAAACAAGCTAGATAATATAACTGTGCGTGCAAACGCACTCTATCTAAAAACGCTGTTGGAATTATTCATTTACAAAATCATCATGAGTGAATGGGAGGAGGCTAACGCTGACTGAGATGCTAACAAATGTTAGCTTTAAAACCAGTTCATGAGGATGCAAATTACCACAACATCTTCAAAGATGCTCTGGAGCTGCGTCTCCATCGAAAGCGCCATGTTTGCATCAAGAAGGCGTCAATTTTTAGCGAACCATCACACAAACTACGAAAGTTACTGCTTTTCAGTTGGCGCAGAAAACCCTGTTACCAAGCTACAGGCTAACAGGCGCTAGAATGAATTTGCCATGAGACGCGCAACGGTAAAAACAATCCGGATACACATCAGAGACAGGCTCTACAGTTCCGCTTCATTTAGTTATTATCATGTGCATCCCTTAGGCCTCCGTAATTATAAGGCATAATAATTATAATATATGGTTGATAGTTATGGTTGATAACTTGCATGCCTTCCAAAAATCTATATTCAAAAGTCTGACTTTGTGCTATAATACAATATTGCAGACAATGGCAGCAGTGGCACATGTTGGCCACCAGATGTCCCTATGGATGCTGTTTAACACAGGTAGTCGCGGTTTCGTTATTACTATCTGTTTTTATTTAGTCTTTATGTGCTTGTATATTAGGTCTCTCAGTGAAATTAAGTGTAATTAAGATGTGGTGCAGAGCTGAGATTTGTATAACAGTTGAGGAATAAGGACTGCTGATGCAGAGACAAAAAAAAAAAGTTCCGTGTTTTACTCGGCAACATTGTTCAGATTATTCAATAACCTGCTTCTTGGATCTGATTCAAGGGAGAAAAAAGAAGAGGGAGAAAAAACATGATAACGCAGGTTTAATATTCTTCCTCTCATGTAACATCTAGCTGGCAGAAAAAATACCTGAGCAAACCATTTGCAGATGTTTTCAAAAGCTGACTGCAGGAAGACATTTGTGGATTCATTCTTTTCAACTACATATCAAAAAAAAAAAAAAAAAAAAAAACATTTTACAGCCTTCATGACCTTTTGTAGGTGAACTTAGTCAGTTCGGTTATTTTATACTTGCATTTTCACAATTATTTGGTAGAAAAATATAGGACGTTTTACTGCAGGTGACAGCAGTACAGATTAAGAAATACATTTACTTATACACACACTTATACATGTATCGACATGACTTTAAAATAAACTAAAGCTTGTCCAGGAGAGGGAGGAGGCTAAAAGATTATACAAGGACCTCTCCTAAAATAAACGGAATAACGTTACGTTACGG
Organism: Lates calcarifer; assembly: GCF_001640805.2. Lineage (NCBI taxonomy): Eukaryota > Metazoa > Chordata > Actinopteri > Centropomidae > Lates > Lates calcarifer. The sequence goes on from NC_066839.1 coordinate 14,334,642, forward strand.
AATGGAAATAAAAAATATTATATACAGAAGGTCGAAAACATATTGTTTATTTATTGATGCTACACAACGCTATGTACACACTAGTTTATAGTTTATTTAAATAGGCTATAGCTTCAGCTCAACCAGCTACAACATCAATATGATTAAATGATAATTATGACTCAATAACACAGGACCATTTTACATAGAATTTTTTTTTTTTCACTTCCTCCAAGAATGCCTGGTAGCAGCCCCCCACACACACACACACACAGACAGAGAGAGAGAGAGAGAGAGAGAGAGAGAGAGAGAGACCTTGACAGGTGTAATGTGCACAAACAAGTGAGATCACATTTCTTCCTCATTCACGGAAACCTGACGCGCAAAGATTGTTTTACTTAACAGTAAATCGTCGAGGCTTTACCATTTGGTTGTTCTCAGATATCCAACCATTCCGACTTAATCCGTACTTCCTCCTTGCGTTTTCCCACTACATGTTTTATCTAAACTCGTGTTGACCGTGTGGGGAAACATAGAGCCACGGACAGGTGTACCGCAGGAGGAGGTGACGGAGCTTACGGGGCCGACAGGCCGGTGGAGGAGCTGAGGAGCTGCTGCAGGCTGAAAATGTTTCCTGTGAAAACATGACCACTCACATCTCAGAGATGTGGACAGTGTTCATTTTTCTGAACCTGGGGGTTCTGCACTGTACAGGTATGACAACTTTAAACATACAAATATGAGGATGATTGTTGTTTTTATTTGTCTTCTTTCTTTTCTTATCGGCGGCGTTAGGCTCGTTCAAGCAGCTATTTCACTATGTACACTATGTACTATCACAGTTAGTGTGCTGCTTTTGTTTCCATTAACAAATGAGCAATCTGGACTTTAATAACAACGCAGTGATATCAACAGTCTGAAGTGAGTCATTAAATCATAACCAGGGTGAAACTGATTTCAGTCTGAATCTTGAATCTCAGCATGGAGCAGATCTGATTTAAAACAGATCAGGTTAAAATCACAAGGAATCTCTTTATTTAATCTCTCTTTATCTCCTTTTTTAAAGCTGATATTTTTCCAGATGGAGGCGAGACAGACAGAAACACTGTTGTTTCATGGCACTGGTCAATTTTGATATTTTAGGTTATTTTGCTGCCATGTCTTCTTTCAGACTAGTGGGAAACAATTCAAAACACACATTTAGGTGTTCATCTTACTGCACTTTGTCTGTTTGCCTCTGTAGATTTCATGATACATATCTTTAAAAGCTGTTTCCTCAAAATTAGTTTTTCTCATTCTCATTCCTTTCTGTATTCTGGATGTTTTTACAGAGGGATTTGCTCAGATATCATTCATAGCCTGATTAATATAACATTTTATTCCTAAAAGCATGGTGAAAATAGATTTTTTATGGCTCTTGACAGTATTCTTTGATTTATGGACTGATAAAAACAGAAATCTATTTTTACCCTGATCACCTCAAGTAGAATACAAATACATAATACAAACTGTTAAATAATTGCAACCTGCACTTGAACCATGATGCAAATACTAAACACAGACAAATTCATTTATGGCGCCTTCTGAGCTCAAGCAGACAGGGCACAGTTGTACAACACAATAATAAAAACGTCATTTATTCATATCAAGTAAACATCAAGTAGTAAAATAGCAGCACAGGCCAGTCATTTAGTTGTATACATGGCATTCATAACTGTAACGTACAGGCTCAAAAGTTCAAAGGCCTCTAACTTACAAACCACTCACTTTCATCAGTATGTGGCCCATGCAGATATATTTTAATGACATTTTTAGTGTATATATTATATTTTTTGACAACTTATATTAGTTAAAATCAAATACGTTGGTTATATTTTATTAGCTTGAAGGATGAGTCAGCCATGCTGTAAGATGGAGAAATGGGGGAAGATCTGCTCCAAAATATTGCACCACCAGAAACTAGTAGACAGACAAACATGATAAACTTGAGTTCACATTCACTATAAGTCTCCTGTCTCTCTAACTAACTGACATATGTCTAATCTGTTTCTCCTCAGTCTCCTCCTCTCCTCCCATCCCAGTCAGTGTCGTCTTCTCCTCAGTGAATCTCAGGAACGTACTGCAGTGGTACCCAGGAGATGGCACACCATGGGACACACTCTTTACAGTGCAGTATGCCATGTAAGTTTAAATTAAAATATATATGTATGAGACTAAAGTCTCCCTGGGAACAAAGTTATTGTCTTCAAGTTGAAAAGTTCTATAAATTTATTTCTTTTTTGGTCCATTGTTTATACCATCACTACCATGGACTTTATCTGGTTAAGGAGGAAGGTATTTACAGATAATAAAAAAAAGGAATCTGAGAAAGGAGAGAGGGGAGCAGAGACAAAAGAAAAATGAGCAGCCTCTCATGTGTGTGGGCCTACTCTGTCTTCCCCAGCTACGGGGACAGCGTGGAGGGAAGTAAAGGAAAACGGGTGCACTGGAGAGCGGTGCACCAGTGTACGAATATAGTGCAGAAGTGGTGTGATCTGACCAATGAGACGTGGGATCATGAGAACGGATACTACGGCAGAGTTCGCGCCTGTGAGCAGGACAGCATCCTCCAAGTGGGCCTTGACACCGAGGAGGTTCGATCCAACGACGGACAGTAAGTTAAAAGTGGCATTCAAACTTTTTGCTAACTTTGAACAACTTAAAATATTTCAAATCTACCAGAACTAAATATTTTTCTCTATCTGTGCAGCTATTTTTGGTCCTCCGCTGGTTTATGTGGAAATAGACGGTGATGATGCAGTCATCACTCTGGAGGGACCTATGCGATATCAGCCCAACAACAACACCCCACTGGTTTCCATGGCAACATTATACCCCCAGATGACTTACACACTGTCCATCCACAATGGCCATCACAATCAGACAGTGAGTAGAAATATATATCTAACACCCTCCTGGCACGGACAGGGTGTTAAATCAAGCACCCTTGAAGTTCTCTTGTACCAGTCATACACTAATCTGTTACTTGTGTGTGCGTGTGTGTGTGTGTGTGTGTGCGTCTGCAGCATCATTTTCCACAGGTCTCTAATCCATACAAATTTCGGTCTGATGGAGTACGAAACAAAGTACTGCTTCTTCGCGAAGGCAACATTCCTCTCCATGCCCGCCCTCTGCCAGTACTCAGAATGGCACTGCATCAACCACACCTACAGGTACAACCACATCGCGGATGTGTTTGTGTGACAGATGAGAATATTTAGCTCCCGGTTTGACAGGTAGAAAGGAATGTAACCAAACATGATACAGAAGCGAAAGAGAGACTGATGTTTGTGCATGAAACATATTCTATTGTTTGTGAGTTTGGACATTGGACAACGCCCATGAGGAAATATAGTCTTGTTTACAGACTGATAATAGTGCATTTTAGACTTTCTACAGTGAGTCCTGACATGACATACTATTCCCTCCATGTACCTTTACACACACATGTATTTGTGTAACATGGTCCTGATTCCTGTCTCCCTCCAGACCCTGCGACTGGTCGACTACTGAGGGTGGTTTGGGGTATTGTCGCTATAACTTTGTGCATATGTGTGATTATGCTGCTTGTGTACTGTCTCCATAACTACCTGACGGGGAAAGGACTGAAGAGACCACGAATACTGGTAATACGAGCACACACATGCATTAACACACACACTGTTGGTACAGTTTTGACCTTTTTTCTGCAATATTTGAATCACTGGAGGGACCCTTTGAGAACTGACCTAATGTTAGTGTCTAACTGATTCAGTATGTGATAAATAAATAACCCAAATTTGTCAGACAAATAATGTGAATTTCAAAAATGTTTCAAAAGCTAATGGTCAGTCTCTGATCACCACACTCTCTTCTTCATCTTCCAGAATGGACATTTCTCTGACCGTTCCCCTCTGCCCTTCCCTCCGGTGGACCCCAAAACCATCATCAGCATCATCAAAGACGAGCCACCGCCGTACACCAACAGTGTTATTTCAGACCCTCCATGCCCCAATCATAAGGCGTACAGCGCAGATCCCCCACCGCAATACTCCCCACAGAGACCTGAAACACCCTTAGAGCTGCAGGAGCCTTGGGATAATTTGTCTATTGACTATGGATTTATTGGAGGGGCTGTTGGAGGAGAAGAGGAAGGGAGAGAGAGGAGCCACGACAGAGGAGATGATGGGAGTAACGATAAATGCCAGAAATGCATAGCAAGAGACAATAATGAGACACAAGAGTCAAGAGTTGAGGATGGTCACTCCGCTGGAGTTTACTCTCCAGAGGCCAAGTCCTACCGCTCACAGACGTCAACCAACACATGCATGCAAACACACATGCCGATACACTCACAGATTCACACGCAAACAGAGATGAGCCACACACGTACAGGCACAGGCGTGGTCACAGTTACCATCAGTTCCACTGACGCAAATTCGGGGATCATTACAGTCTTTTCAGGGAGCAAGTGAAGGAGAGGTGGACAGAGAGAGGGAGGACAGAGGGTGTCCAGGTATATTTCTAAAGAAAAACCCCCAAACAGGCCTCCTCCACAATCCTTTACATCTACAAACTAAGAAGGAGGTAGGAGTGAGGGAAGAGATGGACGGAAAGGTCCATGTTAGAACAGACCGAGAGATAGAAGGAGCTGCAGGGGAAGGAAGTGAGAGTGAGAGAGTAGTCCTCCTCTCTGCTTATGCCTCCCAAAACATCAAACACATGCCTACCTCCCACACTAACCAATTAGATTTCTTACCAAATGACTACGGCTTTCTGAGTCCAGCTACAGCACACAGTACAGAGGAAGATGATGAGGAGGAGGAGGAAACCACTTGCATTAACTGGGATCCTGAAACTAGGAAACTGTTGCTGCCAGAGATGGCGATGGAATTCAAGATGGAGAGAAGCTTGGGTGGGTTGATGCCGGGAGAGGAAGGGTATGAGGAAAGGTTGGGAGGAAGGAAGGAGGAGAAAGCGAACACCGCGATGGGCGGGCTGAAGTTGGAAAATGTGTTTGTCAGGCAAGCGTCAGAGGAAGAGGCGGAGGCACTGAGAGGGATGGAGGCAGGTGGGGAAACAGGGTGGGAGGAAGATGATATTTTGACCAAATGGAACTTGGTGATCTCCATGGACGAGTAGATGATATTCATAAGCAGATCAATCCATCCAGTATCTATACCGCTCAGGCGGGGAACACCCTGAACAGATCACCAGTCTGTCACAGGGCTGACAAATGAAGACAAACAACCACTCACACTCACATTTATTCATCTGTATATTTACTCCATTATTCTTCTGCACTTAAATTCAACATCATGATAGAAATAAAAATCATGAAAATATCTTTATACAAAATCACGACCACAATATCAAAATCTTAGGAGCACTTAGTACTGTAATAGGGTTACTTTTATATCTTTGAATGTTGCTGCATTATGACTTACAGTTTACTGATTAAGAAAATCACTAATTTTGAGTACTTATGAAGTAACCACACTACGATCACCTCAGTTTTGGGCAAACTATTATTTGAATTCTTATTAGTATGAATGCTTGATATGTGCAATATCTGTATTCACTTTCTGTCTATGTATAAACTCCTATTGCTTTTCTCAGGAGGGGCTTTTGATATTTGTCTGGGTCGGGGCTTGAACACTAGACCTTGGGTTGGTAGGCATCCACGTTACCGATCTCTGAGCTGAAGAACATTTAAGATGACTCTAAAGAGCACAACATGAAAAAGCTTTTCTCTGCTTGTTTTTAGTTTTTCTGTAGATGATGAAAAGAATCATCAGATTGTCAGATTGTCTTTAGTCTGACAGTGTTTGTTGTCTTTGAGCAGATAGTGGTCTGCACCTTGAACTGACAAGAAACAGACATAAGAGGAGAATGAGGGGATTTCCTTTCTTTTACTCTCTAATTCTTCTGTCTTTTTTTGGGGGGGGGACTTCTTTCTAATCTGAAACACTCACACGCTTATAAAGACACACATCCATGGAAGTGTGTCCCTCCAGCTTTACGAGGTGAGGATGTGATTAGAGCCGCAGGAGTTCAGTGGAAACTTTCTGTGAAGTATTTAGTTGAGCTCCTGCAGGTCTGCAGCTGCTACCTGCTGTACAACAACACACACGCTGGTGTTTTCTTTTACGTTTTTTTTTTATATTCTAAGTGACCACAGATTACCATAACTGTATCTGTGTTGACTTTATAACACTGATTAGCAGTAGTTTTTGTGGGTAGTTTTGGTTCAGCATCAGTCTGTCTCTGTTTCAGTTCCAGGTAAAGCACTTAAATTGCTCTTGTAGAAAACACCTTTAAACAGTATTTGTTTCTGTGTTGGTGGTGAATCCTAATATAATCACTTCCTCATTTTTGTAGTCAGAAATTGCAGCGTCAATTCTGTATCCAACATCACAGAATTTTATAAAGGAAACGCTGATGATCAGAGGAAAGTTTTTCTTTGTGATTAATATGTTGATATATGATGATGACAGAAGTGTAGCACTTTAATCTTTATTCTTTTATCTAATCTAGGTTTAAAATGAATAATGAAGCTGCCTGACCCACTATTCTATTTTTATATGCTGCATAGTTTTCTTTGTTTGTTTTAAGTTGTCAGGATATTTTATGTTGTGTCATCCACAAGATGCCAAACTTCATTATCTGCTGCTGTAACTTCTGCATTCCATCACCAGCATCAGAAGCTTAAAATAATAAGCACAGTAAATACAAATACTTTTGTACCTTTGTTTTTCAGAGGAATGTTATGTTTCACAGTGCATTGATGAAGGAAATCACTATGGTCTTTTGTTAATATTGTTCCTCTTTCTACAACCCTGTTTGTTGTTCTGTACACATTAAGTCAGAACTACTTAAAATGATATGTGAAGGATGTTGTAAACATACACACTCTCTGTCCATCTCCACTCAGCAATGATGAGTATTGTGCTGTGTCACAGTCTCATATTGGAAGTTCCTGTAAAATCTCTTCCTGTAACTGGTAATGTGCAAGTTTCCAAAGCCAGGGGGAATTCTGAAACAACTCAGGCTATCTGCGATGTGTTGATAAGTTTGATGCCGTGCATGAAGTTGTATCCATTTTGCGGATTTTACTCTGGGAAATAACTCATATTTTTATAATCAGTTTGTATGTTGGAAGACAGAATTACTGTATATTCAAAAGAAATAAAAATAAAAGGAACTTGTTACATCTATTCTGTTCTGTTTAGAAAGGTTAAGGCCACTTATTCTTTTACCAGTATTTACCTTTCTCATAAGAAGTTTGTAAACTTACCAGTTTTCCATATTCTCAGGATGAATCTACTGGTTTAAGATATTCACATACCTAGGAAATACCTGAAACCTGCCTCTACAAGTTGAAACAAGTGGGTAAATAGAGACATCTGCTGGTCAGATTGCAAACAGCCATCATGAAAGTTACTGTAGGAGCAAAACGCAAGGCCTGTCCTTGTACCATACATGCACCAGTTATTACTGATAATGGTTTGTGACTGTTTTCATTTATTTTATGTTGCTGAATAGAGATGAACATAATAAAAAAGTAAAATTTTAAGTAAGTAATTTATAAAGATTGTCAGCCATATATAGGATGATGCATTTTTAGAGCAATACTGGTTCCCAGACTGAGCACCACCAGGGGTCCTTGCATGAGGTCTCCATCAAAATAAGTAGAACTGCCATGACACTACCTATAGTGCATCACAAATCTGGTCTAACTACAGTACAGACAGTTATGTATGGCAGCCAATGAATCTAAACATCATCGAAATACAACAGGAACGAAGGAAAACTGCACTGAAGATCTTATTTGAGTAAAAGTATTAAGTATTACTATTACTATTATTGTAAGTATTATCATATTGAAAAGTATCAAAAGTAATCCACACACATTCACCAGTGCACTCCAGTAAGCATATATCAATATATGTTACAATGACGTATCAGTAATTAATGGTATCTATATAATACACAATTGGATTGTAATTCTACATACATAATATTTCCTGGGTCATGTTTAGCATCTTCGTCTTAAAACTCTTAAAACTTAAAACTGGTAACTAGCTGCCAAATATAGTTGACTATTATGAATGATATTTGCCTCTGAGGTATAATAAAAGTACAACAGTATAGCTAAACATACAGCTGTACAAAATATAAATACTCAAGTAACTAAAATAGCTATAAGTCCCAGAACTCTAGCTGTTATTTAAGAACAGTACTTAAGTTGTGTGGTGAGCTTCCTCCTGCTATTCTGGTATCAGTTATGGTGTGTGGAATGGAAATGGAAATGTCTGACAGAAGAGGGATGTACATCATTTTGTGGTCACTTATTAACGTTACAGTCTAAGCATTTAACTTTAGCATTTAATTGTTGACTTAGAAAGAGAAATGTTCATACTTCTTAACCTCTAGGTGGCGCGCTGTAGTTAAACGGCAGCTCCTCCACCCCCCCTCATCTGTCATGGCGTCGTCCGGGCCGGCTTCAGCAGCTCTCGCATCACTGGGGCGGGACCGCGGTGGGTCGGACTGCCAGCCGTTGGGCACTTCCGGCGAGCTCGGGTTTCCTTCGACTCGGCATTTAAATTGAGCTGCAGGACATCAGCTGCTGCTACATTCAGCGCTGTACTGTGACAGTAAATAACCCGTGGTGCTAGCAGAAACAGGTTACCCTTGTTTTTGTCTCGAAAGCGACAGAATTATCAGTTGACCCCGAGGAGGTTTGGGTTATTTTATTGGCAGAAGAGCGGGAGCAGTTGAACAATAACGGTGGTTGCGCTCTGACAGCAGCTCGGTGCATCATTTTTGGGATTCCTCTGCTAGCTGTTGGACGAAATTAAATAGCGGTAACGTGATGTTGTGCATGAGCAGCATGATTTAGGTGTTTCCTGGGCAGTGTTTGTTTGCTGAAATAGATCGGTAAACAAAATCAAACTCACTGAATGCAGTGTTTTTTCGGCCCAGGAGCATAAGTGGCCTGGACTTGGGAGGACCGATAGACTCGATGATGAGAGTGCATTTGAAGGGTCAAGTTTAAATTCTGATAAATAGACACAAAAAATAGATTTTTTTTGTAGGTGTAGAGACAAAATATTAAAGCAGTTTAATCGTGAACATAATATCAGGACAAATCCTAATACATCAAAAACAACACTCACCAACCATTTAGAATAGCAGGGCAGACAAGAGACTGACTTAAACTGTTACATAAAATATCTCTGCCATTTTTTTAAATTTTTGCAGACATTTTTTCCCCAAAACAGACTTTTAAAAGAGATGTTACCTCTTTTTTTCTAGAAAATTCCAGCAGAATATAACCTGGAGAACCAGTTTTCTTTCCTGTTTTTCAGTGTGTATATTTAACTAACCGTTTTTGTGTAAATTTAAAGTTGGGCCTCAAGTTATTTGTTTTTGGATTAGATTAAGTCTTAGCTTCAACTGACTTTTTGAAACAGACTTTAAGTTTGGAGCTCCTCTTGTCTTGCATGTGGGGAAATCTCACTTCAGGATTCACAAGATCAAATCGAATATCCAATCTAACAACAAACAGCATCTTTGACTGGTTGTACGTATTGGAGGCTTTAGTTGTCCAACAATAAGCAACCATGTTCAGCTGGCTTGGAACAGATGACAGGAGGAAGAAGGAGCCAGAAGTCTTCCAGACCGTCAGCGAAGGACTGAAGAAGCTTTACAAAACCAAACTCCTGCCACTGGAGGAAAGCTATAAGTTCCACGAGTTCCACTCCCCGGCTCTGGAGGATGCTGACTTTGACAACAAGCCCATGGTCTTACTGGTGGGGCAGTACTCCACTGGCAAAACGAGCTTCATACGGTAAGAACACAGCAGCCACAGTCATACACACAAAAACACATGAGGCAATGGCCACCAGAAAGATAGAAAAAGGGAGAGGCTGACACACCCAAATTGACTTTTTCCTCTCTCAGCTTTGGCTGTGAAGCAGTTCCACTAGCAAGAATGAAGAAGAAGCCATAGAAAACAATAAAAAAAAAAAAAAAAAAAAAAAACAGATTGAAAAGAAGGAAAAAAGATCATGCATCGTACACAAGAAAACACTCAAACTAACTGTCTGGAGCCACACCTCTGCAAGCTTTATTGAATCCATAAAAAGTTTATACGGCAGCCGACATAACACACGCACATAAACTTGATGCATATGGAAGCAGCACTGCCTGGCACTGCACCCTTCTGGTGTGTTTGTGTGTACATGCATTTGTGTCTGTGTATGTATTATTGGACTGACAGATGGACGTCTCATAGATCACGGTGTGTTAAAAATAAGTGTATTCTCTCTGCTTAGATCAAATGTTCATGAACTGGGTGTGTTTAGTCTGACGAGCCATCAGAAGTAGCTCTGTAAGGTTTATACAACTTATTAAAAACTGTGTTTGCTTGCTTATCACCGAGGTGCAGAGTGGACGTAGGAGCCCGATGTCTGACCTCATACGGAGCTGTCAGGCCCTGAGGTGCAGGAGGTCTCCTCCTACATGCCTAACATTACACAAATTCAGATGTTTAAGCCTTAAAAAGACCTCAACAATGATTTATTTAGTATAAAAATATTGTTTCATATTCAGATTCTATCAGAGCTGTCATGTCTGGTAGAGTCATGTGTGTGTGTGTGTGTGTGTGTGTGTGTGTGTGAGTGAGTGTGTGTGTGACAGAGAAATATTAGCAGCAGGGTGATAGGCTCCTTTTGAACTGCAGGACTGCTGCTGACATCTTGCCTTTCTGACACACACACACACACACACACCTGCAAACACAAACAGACATGCAGAGCCTTGTGGGTAATTAGCTGAAAGCCAGAGGGAGGATGCTGTTAGCGACTTCCTGCCGTAAGACAGGACAGCGCAGACATCCCTGCTCTCTCTCTTCTTCCTCCTCTGTCTCTGACCCCCCCCCCCCTTCTTTTTTTTTTAACTCTTTCACTAACGACAACACCTACCACTCAGCAGCCTGACCTTACACCACCAACATTGTAACAGTAAGACGAAGAATGTACAAACTGCTGAGTAACCCTCCTCAGTCAGAGCCACTACAGTCAACAGCATCACTTTCTATTTCACATCACAGCGTCTCACTGTGGATCGGGGAGCAGCGTAAGGTCTTCTACTACAATGCAGTGCTATTTTCTACTTTGTCAGCGGCTGATGTGCTCGGATACGCTGGGCTCACGGCTGTCTTGTGAAAACAAAATGAGGTCTGCACATTTATTTTAACAAGAGAAGTTACAGTAATGATAGATTAAAATAAATTAGATTGATATGAATTTTTAAAGTCTTTCAGTGCAAACAAAGACCTGCCTGGCAGCTAAAAGAAGGAGAAAAATGTTTGGGGAGACAAGAGATGCTGATGGAGAGTAATATATATCTTTCTGTGGTTAGTCAGAGGTCAGCAAACTGAGCCTGTCGCCATTTTGGGGATGAAATGATTGATTTTTCTCTTTAGTCCCAAGTACAGATTTTCCTTCAAGGTGACTGGACACATTCAAGTCAAAAACAGCTGCAGTGACAAATGATTTTCAGACTGCTCTTGTTTTCATATTCTTTACTCACAGGTAGATTTGTGAGGTGCTTCAGTGCTTTAAACCTCATAAACTGTACATTTAAGGCTGTGGGTTATCTCCCTGGAAAGACATGATTAAACTGCACCGAATGTGATAAGTGAAGTGGTATGCATGTGAGCTGATATGTATGTGAATTGCACACACACACACACACACACACACACACACACACACACACACATACACACACACACACACACACACAGGGTGCCCATGTTATCAAACATACAATCTGGTAGATGCACATATGCACAGCCTCCCCACAGACAGACAGACAGGAGGACTCACACTACACAGACACGTGTGCAGAGAGATGGCTCTACCAGGCACTGCTGGCCCCTCTCACAAGGTGTGTGTGTGTGTGTGGAGAAGATGTATAAGAGACCCATCTTTACATCTGGTAGCAGTTAAAGTGCATACATAGCCCACACTCACACTTGAAATTTATGGTCTTTTTAGCTGTAAATCTCTTGCCTAAATCTCTTTTTTATGGCCTGTGTTCACACTGATGGGGTTGTGAAACTCAACAGAAACACACCAATCTTCATTTGTAGTATGTGTGATGTCACTGAATTAACAGCTGAGGATTCAACCTTTCACACTCAAAACATATGAGATGTAACTCAGCTGTGCTGACATGGCAGTAGATAATAGATGAAGTCAAAAGTTAGCATCAGCTGTAAGTTGAAATGATACTAATTTGCTGTAAAATACATGCACAAATTTGAATTATTTGAAAAATTCACTGTAGGTCCCCTGAAAAATATGGTCTGTCAAAACCAAACATGCACAAAATCTACATCTGATTGCCTGTCCTTTAAGCGTTTTCATCCCAGTCAACTGTTTTTGATCACCAGTGAGCAAATAAGCCTGTGGCAAGGTAGTATATTTGATTATTTGTCTTGCCAGAATAGGAAGAGCCGAACCAGATTTTTCTTCTCTGGGAATGCATCCAAGGTTTGAGAATGTCCTCGAAACATTTATTGAATTTATCCTTGTTACTATCTGTCCTTGTCTCACCTGATCACAAAACTCTCCTTCAAAGGGACTTCTCTTAGTCCATGTGGTTACCAACAAACTTAATTCTGCTTATTTTGGAGCCAGTGCACGGCAGCCACCCAATCTATGATGATGTAAAACTCCCCTAATTTGTATTCCAGCAGCTTTTAATTCAAGTCAGACTGCTTTTCTGATGATTTTTGAATTGAGTCTTACCATCCAGACCAATTTCCTTTTCAGCATAATTGCTATGAAAAGGCCTGCAGTACTTTTCTCAAATAAGAGGCTGCAGATGAAGAACATATTTGTCCTGCTGCATACACATGGATGCAGGGATTCAATAATAATATGCATGATAGAAAGGTTATAAGGGATGTTCATCGTCTCAGGTTGCATCTTTTGGAATGATTTCCTCGACATACCTAAAAGGCTTTCATCTATCATAGATGTCTTGTTTAGTTTAACGCCATGTTTCACTATCTCGCCTCCAGCTACCTGTTGGAGCAGGATTTTCCAGGAATGAGGATCGGCCCCGAACCCACCACGGATTCCTTCATCGCGGTGATGCACGGCGACACAGAGGGAGTCATCCCCGGCAACGCTTTGGTGGTTGACCCCAAGAAGCCGTTCAGAAAGCTGAACGCGTTCGGAAACGCGTTCCTCAACAGGTAGATGCTCACACACACGCGCGCACATGCTTATACGTATTCGAAAAAAGTGCTAGTTGAAATCCACTGATGGCAGATGGTGTCAGATAATCTTTGGAGGTGTGTGCACTGAAAAGAAAAAAAATTTAATACCAAGGTGAAGTATATGAATGTGGAAGGAAAGACTGGGGAGGAGACCAGAGAAGAAAGAGAGTGAGAGTGAGAATCCACACCACAGCTCTACATTCCTGTGTGATTGAATTTCCCTCTGCTCACTGGTCAGGCTTTTCCCTGTTAACGGCTGTGTGTGTGTGTGTGTGTGTGTGTGTGTGTGTGTGTGAGAGAGAGGAGAGAGAGAGACAGCCAGTCATCTTTGCAGAGTCATCCTCCTGGAAAAGGGAAACTGCCAAAAACTCTTCAGTCTTGCTCTTGCGGTAGTATCCTCACTGTGAGGGCCCACCACTGCTGAAAGGAGGCAGCGCTGACTGTCAGTGGGGACTGGGGGGGTGAGGGGTTCACAGCGAGGACGGCCGCTAACCTGTTTGTATTTATTCAGCTGGAGAAAGAAAGAGAGGGAGAGCAACGAGGAACAAGGAGAGAGGGGAAAGTCAGAGCAGAGGTCTGGTGTGGAAGATGTTTGTTGTTAAAGTGTTTTACACTTCTGTCCTGATACTTTTATGTCTCCTCTCCTCTCCTCGTCTGTGTGTGTAGGTTTGTGTGTGCCCAGCTGCCTAACCCAGTGCTGGAAAGCATCAGTGTGATCGACACACCAGGGATTCTGTCTGGAGAGAAACAGAGAATCAGTCGAGGTAGGACACCATGCTCGAGACACACACTTTTATGTCCACTGTTTATGTTGGTGTGTGAGTGTGTGTCAGTGTTCGTTCACTGGACCCATTCAGCTGCAGCCCCCCACCCCCCGTCCCACTGAACTCTGAACAACAATGTCAGCATTTCCTTTGGACGCGCACGCGTGAGTGTGTTTATTTTAGCTTTTAGCTTGCAAGAGGATTATGCTTCATTCATTTCAAAGAGCAGGAAGCAGCGACAAAAAGATCAGCTTTGAGTACTCTCTCTCTCTCTCTCTCTCTCTCTTCTCTCTCTCTTTCTCTCTCTCCCTCTCTCTCTCACATGCACACACATGTATGCACACAGTTCAGATTTAACATTTTTAACACTGCAAAACACTTTGAACTTCAGGTACTTTCATGGATTGAATTTATTATTATATGTCAACAAACAAAGCTGCAGATTTAAGAGGACTTTGCAGTTTAGCTAAAAGTAGTAACATATGTTTTGGCTTTGGCTCAGAAAGAAAATCCAGAATCTCTGGGTCCAGCTGCCAACCAGGGGAAGTACAGATGTCTTTTTTATTACTTGTGACAATTGTTCATACCCATCATAATAAATTCAGTATGTTCATATAAATGAAGATGGCAAAATGTAAGAAGCTGCAACAGTTTAATCTAATAATGGCATTTCCCATCCATTTACACACAAGCCTGTTTTTACCCATTGGTGCTTATCTCTTGACACTGGGGTCAGTTCATGAGAATTTTCTGTACTTTGCTCAAGCATTTTTTTTGCTAGTAAAACACTTTTCAATCCAAAATGGCAAGTTAAATGATTTTAATGATACTTCTTAGCTACATTTTTGAGCTGAGTTGAACCAACAGTGGAAGAATCCCAGCTGTGGTGTTGAACTAAAATACAGAGAGTGAGAGAGAAAGAGAGAGACCACAGTGAAGTGAAGTTTTGGTGTGAAAACTACAGGAAATCTCCCCAGCTTTCTTACAGGTTGATGTGTGTCTGGCATGGCTGGCATTCCCGAAGCTGAAAGCTGGCATTGCCATACCAACGGCTAACATTAACAAAAGAGCTCAGATAATTAAAGACAGCTATAATTCTTCTCTCTCCTTTCGTCTTTGAATTTCTTTCTTTGTTTTTTTCCCTCTGCCCCTCTCTTGCCCATTCCCACCTTTTGTTGTTTGTTAAAACAACCACCGCTAATTACGTACTGTTTAATGTTTTCTTGTGCTAAGGAAGGCCCAGATGGGCTCTTTCTCTTTTACCAAAACTGTGGATCTTTGTAATATTGACTGTCATCACAATCCATTTATCATCAGTTGCACCTCACAGTATCACAAAAAGAAAGTGGTAACAAGTTTGAAAAAAGTTGTTCATGCTTGCCTCTTGTGTTGAACACCAAATCTGTTGTAATAGCGCTTGTATCAATATAAAATAACAGGATAAACAGAGTAGTACTTGATCTTAAAGAGGCCTGGTTGAATTCAGAGCAGATTCTGGTGAAATAATTATTATCTTTATTTGTAAATTATCTGCTCTCAGAACAGATTGTGATCTCCTGTCAGTTCAGGTTATAAGGTCATGATTTGTGCAACATTATATAAAGAGACAATGACCATTTGTCTTCCTTGTCTCCAAAACATTGTGCATGGACAGTATCCCGAAATTCAGGGTGTTGATATATGCAGTTTTAAAGGCTAAATAAAAACAAGGAGAAAATTATGGTCACTGGGTTCAGCACATTACTTCATACTAGGGTTGGGTCTGTTGAGAGCTGGATTTTCCTCAAAACTTGAACATGGAAACATTTTTGTTGTGAGAGCATTATTGTGTGCAGCTTTTCTGTTGAGAAGTAACAGAGAATTAATGCTTTGTCAGCATGAGCAGAATATCAGACTTTGTTTATATTTGGAAGTAGTTTAATTGAAACAGACCCACATCAGCTCTGTTCTGCTTTCTGTTTTCTTTCGGTCAAAGTGTCCCTCGAACATGTTGTCAAACCAAATAAACTGCACAGTGGGGTTTGACACTGCCATTGTCTGTTAGATATAACAAAAAAATACAGGCTAAACTAAACCTCGACTGAGTCAGCACAGCTGTGTGTATGGTTTAGGTTTCGTTTGTGTTTGTGTGTGCGTTTTATTTTTCTTTTCATTCCTTCTCCATCGATGTTTGTAGTGCATCATGTTTTCATTTGTATGTATGATATTTGTATGCTGCGTGTTTCATTCTGTGCTATCATTACTTTTCTTTTACCCTATTGTGTTATTTTATCAGTGTCTGTATTCATTTGTGTGTCTGTCTGTGTGTGTGTGTGTGTGTGTGTGTGTGTGTGTGTGTGTGTGTGTGTGTGTGTGTGTGTGTGTCCAGATGAGGAGTTGTCAGGCTATAGCTGCCTACATAGATGTCCTTATGGAGGTATTGTAGATAATAAATCTGGGCATCAACCAGCTCCAAAAAGGCTACATAAAATGATATTTTGACTTTAAAGAATGTATTGACTGTTCTTCATCAGACTCCTGTCACATGATTTGAGTAAAATAATTATATATTGGTCTCTGAGTTAACTACTCTTTTTTGTTCAGGGGCAGGGCCTTATAATGGTGATGACACTTGATCCATCCAACACTATTAGAGCAAGATATTTTAACTATTTCTTATCAGATTTCTTATCAGCGATGCTAAAGCTTTTAGCCCCGGGCTTTCCTCTACAGTCCTTGAGCCCCCTCTATTTGTCATACTCCATGAGCATTACTCTAGTGCCATTCTCAGGCTAAAATATCAGCTTTGTACACAAGTTATAGGAAATTAACAGATCTTTGTTTTTTGTGCTCCTTGTACCTTTACTCTGTCACGTTTTAGCCCCACTATGATAAGGCCCTATGAATAGTAAATGATAGTAAAACTCCTCTATGCCATGTGAAAAGTGCTCTGTGTGAAGAACAAGCTGCTAAAATTCAAAATATCAAGGTATCTGTCTCTCTCTTAACTTTCCATAGCTTTGCTCAAGCAGCAGTGTGCCCTCTGTGTCCTCTGAGCCGTGCTCATACAGGACAACATCACACAGCTAAAACCAATTTCCATGTTTTACGCGCTCATTGCTACCACTGCCAACTTTGACTTCCATCCCAGTGAGGAATTACTGAATAGTCAACAACATTAATCAGATCTGAAAGACGATCAGTTTGAGGCTTCATGTCAGAATTACCACCTCAGACTTCTACAAGTTTTGTTTAACAATTATAAGCCACTGTAAAAACGATTCCTCAGCTGGGAGGAGCAGCAGTGCAGCCACAGTAGCAATAGCAGTAGTTCAGAGAGTATGTAAAAAGAGGGATTTTTATCACAGCTATGTCTGTATAGTGAAGTTACCTGTAATTTGAAGGGAGAAAATGTTTAACAAACATAGCTCGTCAGAAAACCCATCTGACATTCACTGTATTAACATACAACTACTACCCCACTAGCAACTGACAGCAAATGCCTCATAGTTGCTCTCCTATAATCTCTACTGTAACAAGTTTATCATTGACTCTCTTATGTGTCCTTCAGTGTTGGTTGGAAATTTTAGCTCACTAATCCTTCATTCCTTTTGTTCTTTGTTCTCTTCTCATATCCTGTGGAATTTCTGCAGGTACGAGTCCTTGAGTGGGATAGAAAGTCAAAGGAGTCAATGATGGACTCCTGCTGACAGACTCAGTCACTGATTCTTTTATTTAAGCATCAATTTATAGAATCATTAACTCATTCATTCACTCTGTCATGTATTAACTCATTCAAAAGGTCATGATTGCATTACACTTGTATAGCATGGAGGGTTCTGAAAGTCAAAACTGAGTAAACTGCCCCCCCTCCTCGCCTCATTATTTAGTTTTTAAAAGCCACTTAGTTTGAACCTTGGCAGCTCTGTCTCCATCAGTAAACAGTCATTCTTTTCTCTCATCATGCTGTAATGTGGGCGTCCTCCTCCGTGACCTGCAGCCATTGTAATGGTTTTCTCATGGGAATATTGCAACATCTCAGTTGATGTTTGCAGTTCTTGGATAACAGATAACATTGATCATCAGCATTAAAAAAATCTGTTGTGCTTAACTGTAACTAAAAAGTAACATGAACTGCCTCGGTCTTTAAATTCAGGTCAGTTCACCACCATTTCAAATGCCTGTGTTGTCACCAGTATAGGATGGGAGCAAAGAAATGAGAGAGAGGAAGAACCAGAGGAAGAATACACAGTTAATTATCTCTTTTTCTCATGTTCTCTTTTTACCACAACCCTCCCATCACCTTGTCTGAAACCTTCATTCCACCTTTTATTTCACACCCCAATCTCATGTTCCTTCCTTTTCCTCGTTCTCCTCCTCATCTTCCTCTTCTCAGGCTATGACTTTGCGGCAGTCCTGGAGTGGTTTGCGGAGCGAGTGGACAGGATCATATTACTGTTTGACGCCCACAAACTGGACATCTCTGATGAGTTCTCAGAGGTGATAAAGGCCCTGAAGAACCATGAGGACAAGATCAGGTAATCTGGAGCTGCTTGACTTAAAGACATCTTTTATACCTAAAGCTACACAAAGTAGACATGGATACCTGCTCCCTCCATGCATGCACATAAACCATCAGTCAGCATTTATGTAATGTTAATTTGAGAATTATTTGGTTGTCGACATCACCACTGTTCTGTTGTATGGTCGGTTCAGGGTTGTGCTGAACAAGGCTGATCAGATAGAGACCCAGCAGCTGATGAGAGTCTACGGTGCCCTGATGTGGTCACTAGGGAAAATCGTCAACACCCCTGAGGTACAGTATTTTACACCATGGAGTGTAAAAAATATTTTAAAAATCAGTAACTTACATACACTTCATAGAGAGGAAACTTTAAAGCATGTGTTTACTTTCAGTTAGACTCTGAGACAAGTGTTTCAGCCTACTCATTCCTCTAAACCTCTCCACCATCTTGTCTGATTTTTGTAGCCATTTTGCTCAACTGATGCTGCATAAAAAATATGGAAATGAATTTGCTTTAGAAAGACACCAGAACACTGGAATTCCTCTGCCTTAGGCCTTTTTGCCAAGTTTCAATACCACCACTGGTTGTCCACAATCCTCATTTTTTAAATTGTCCCCATATAAATTATTTTAATTGGCCACTAGAATTCCTTGTGGCAAAATTCACTTTTTATTTTCAACTTCAATTTTTACCTTTAATTAAAATCCTGAGGTTTTTGGTTGCTGGACTCTAGTTTCTATATAGCACTACTTGGTCAGGTATTTTTGGTTATTTACTAACAAACTGATTAGTATGGATGGCTTGCTCATTGCCTAAATTGTCCAAATAAAGACATTCATTTTAGGCCGGATTTTATGTCTTCCTTTCTCGTTTTGTTCCCACCTACTGTTAATTTCCTCTCTGTCTCCCTCATTTACAGGTGATCCGTGTCTACATCGGTTCATTTTGGTCCCACCCTCTGTTGATCCCCGACAACAGGAAGCTGTTTGAGGCCGAGGAGCAGGACTTATTCAAGGATATTCAGTCTTTACCGAGAAATGCGGCACTTAGAAAACTCAATGATCTCATCAAGAGGGCAAGGCTAGCCAAGGTAAGACACATTGGGAAGAAACAGACACATACACACACACACACACCCCACAGATGGATAATTTGGCTGGAGCACAGTTGCAGCTACAGCAGTTATACATGATTTTGTGACCTGGGATGTTCATAATAAGCTAAAATAGTGGACCTCTGTCATTTGACAGTGACATGTTTGGTGTCAGCACAGGTGTGTGTTTATGTGTGTCATTTCCTATTTACTCTTCCCAGCACTCACTCAGCCTCCTCCACCCTGTCCAGCTGTTAACCTTGACAGAAAAAGCTTGTCGCTGTCACAGAACCAATAGAACCAGACAAATGTGGTTGTTCTCCTCCTAGTGAATTATTTCCTGTTTCCTCTCTGAACAGGAAGTCAGGTATGAGAGGCGACAGCCTGCTGTCTGTTGTAGCTTGAGGAAACACAGAGGATGTTCACATGCAGACACTCAAACTGTGTGAGAGTTGAGTGCATTTTTCCTGTCAGACAGCTGATAGGGTGTGTGTCTCGTGATGAGCTTCAAGGACACAAGGTGGATTCAGGGAAACACACACACACATCACCACAGCAACATAACAAATATGGGTTTTCCCATTTCTTTTGCAATGTTTAATTTGTCATGAATATTAAAAGCAAATGTCCGTATTAAGGTAATCTGAGAGATTTAGTGTATGACTCATCTGGTTAAAGGAGTATTGAGTGTCCCCAGACTCCAAGGACCCCAGGGTCAGTCTGCTGCTTATGATGTTACATTGTAGCAATTTATCAAAAGGTCCAAAGAAGTGACGTGGGAAGTATAATAATGAAGGTTGAGAACAGGACAGTGATAAAAACACAAAGAAACTGCAAATGTAAGTGGAATTTAGTCATGCTTTGTTTTACCTAATTTCTTAACAAGTCCTTTATTATTTCTTGAGGGAATTTTATTTTTGGCATTGTTAAAAGATGATTAACACAAACACCTGTTTTTGCCTGCTTTATTCTGTGGTCCAAACATTATAAATTATTAAGGAACTCATAAAAATCTTCACATCAATTAGTTTTGTAAAACACTAAAATAACTGTGACTGCATATGTGTTGTGTCTCCCTCTCAATACATGTCCATTATCATGAGACCTAATGGGTTGAACTTCTTAGCCTCCTGCTGAGTTGAATTCCACAGTACACTGAGTCAACAGTTAAACCACCCCAGGTCACTGCTTAGTGTTGTAATCCTTAATATTTTCAAGCCCAGTTTTTGTACTATTTATGGCTTTTATTTTGAAGTACAGTTAGTACATAGTTATCTCTCTGTACAGTAGTTTGGATTCAGTGGCAGAGTCCGCCATTCCCGGATTCAAATGGCAGTCACAACCACAAGAGATTCACAGGAAATCATACATGCATACATGTACTGACCGAAATTTGGAAGACAGAGTGTATGTTATGTAATCACGTGATTCAGAACAGTGGAGCAGCTGGGTTCAGACCAGAGGAAAGGTGTTGATACAAGTATAGCCACAGCAATTTTGCATTTATGACAAAGTAGCTGCGCAAATAGCATTCATTCCAGAACTGAAATCTTAAGGTTTCTAAATTTAAATACAAAACTGTGTATTATTTATATATATATTATATATATATATATATATATGCAGGTCCATGCCTACATCATCAGCTCACTGAAGAAAGAGATGCCCTCTGTGTTCGGGAAGGAGAACAAGAAGAAAGAACTGATCGCCAGTCTGGGAGATATCTACAAGCGCATTGAAAGAGAACATCAAATATCACCTGGAGATTTCCCAAATTTGAAGAAGATGCAGGTAAAGAGGAAAGAGTGAAGGAATGCGTATTTATAGACAGAGGTTTAGAGATATAAGACCTAAACTTGTGATGTTGTTTTGTTTTTT
The DNA here is from genome assembly GCF_001640805.2 of Lates calcarifer. Lineage (NCBI taxonomy): Eukaryota > Metazoa > Chordata > Actinopteri > Centropomidae > Lates > Lates calcarifer. Next base: position 14,356,179 of record NC_066839.1, read on the forward strand.
GTCATGAAGGACCAACTCCAGGCTCAGGATCTCACCAAATTCCAGCCTCTGAAACCCAAACTCCTCGAGGCAGTTGACGACATGCTAGCCAATGACATTGCTAGCTTAATGATCCTGGTCCGTCAAGAAGAAACACAGCGCCCTAACCCAGTTGTGAAGGGTGGTGCATTCGATGGCACTCTGGACGGCCCATTCGGCCACGGGTACGGCGAAGGAGCCGGCGAAGGCATTGACGAAGCCGAGTGGGTCGTTGCACGTGACAAACCGGCTTACGATGAGATTTTCTACACATTATCTCCTGTCAACGGAAAGGTGACAGGAGCCAACGCCAAGAAGGAGATGGTGAAGTCAAAACTGCCCAATACAGTGCTGGGAAAGATCTGGAAGTTGGCAGATATCGATAAGGATGGGATGCTGGATGATGAGGAGTTTGCGCTGGCCAATCACCTGATAAAAGTGAAACTGGAAGGACATGAACTACCATCAGAGTTGCCTGCACACCTGGTGCCCCCATCTAAGAGGAAAATACCTGAGTAAATGTAAGATTACCCCAATTCCCTGCTCCATAACCTGTAAGTAGACCCTACCCCCATCCCCAGAGAAAAGTATTTCCATTTAAAAGAGGAAGTTTCCTGTAGCATTATAGCAAAAAACTACAAATTTAAAAGTAGACTACATCTCCAAATCCAACCTGCCCTGTTGCTTCATCCACACTGCTTCATCTGCAGTCTTTCTTTAAGTTCAAGAGGCAAATATTAGAAGTATTCGGTTATTCAAATAAAATCATGCTAGCTGAAGCTCAGTGGCAGCAAACCTTTGTGTGATGATAAAAAACAAGGTTTGTCTTTTTTTTTTTTTTTTTTTTTTTTTTTTACACAGCACTCTGTAGATTTGACTTGAAAACAGGATGACATTTGGATTTAAATGTAACATTTCTGCAGTGCTGAAATGAGTTTTACCAGGGTAGAAAACTGGATGTGGATGAGTCAAAGTCAAGTCTTTAAACCATTCAAAGATGAGATATTAGGAGTTGTTAGTAGGGTAGGTGTTAGGGTTAGGGTGGTGAGTAATGAAAAACAAATTACAAAAGTCTGAAACAAGAAACACTGGAATATAAAAAAAAAAAAATCTAAGTTGGGCTAAACTACTGGAAGGCAATGGAGATGCAACAATGTGAAGAGAAAAAAAAGGGAGAGAAGAGGAAGAAAATGTTGTTGGAAGGATTATTTTGGGAGATGGGTATAAAAATCCAAATAAACAGTTTATCCCCCTTAAAACTGTCTCTATAATAAGAACTATTATTATACTATTATCTGTAATCAGCACAGTAAAGTCATGTTTGACTGCAGTATTTCACACGACCACCAAAACATTTCACAGCCCTTGTATCTCGAGGTCCTGCATTATTTTTGGTCTCCTGGCATGGCTGAGCAGTCTGGCTTTTGTTTCATGGCGACATATTAAGCAACTACAAAGATTTCCTGTCAAATAGCTTGAGAATACACACAGACATGCCAATGTGTAAAAGCACACGCACAGAAAACGAGCACCATCTCTGGGTTTGGATTTTGTGACCAGACTGCGACAGAGTGGAGCACTTTGTTGTGCAACACCTCCAGGTAACACAAAAAGAAAATGGTCTAAGTAAACCACTAACGTTTGAAATTTTTTAAAAATGTGATGTGCTAATGTTAGTGTTTGTGTGTGGGATAGAGTTTACAACATCACCATCATGCATTGTAGTATGGACATTGAGAGGATCTTTCGCAATGAAGGAGGAAATGTTTGTTTAACGGGAAACAAGCAGGGGAGGAGCTGAGAATGTTAAGTGGTTTATCTCTTCAAGGATTTTTAAATACTTCTGAATTACATTAACATATTTGAAGATACTGTGACTATGATATAAAACCATACTATGGGGTATTGTTTGAACACATCAGTGTGCTGATATTCTCAGTAAAAAAAAAAGTATTGTGAGGACTTTGAATGTTGTACGTGCGTTCATGGTTCTGTGTGGGCACATCCTGATTATTCTATGTATGCATATGAACTCATGTATCGGTGTTATTATTTGTAGCATATATGTATTATGTCTTAAGCATTACACAGGCTACTGAGTTGGGATTCTTCCACTGGGTTATGAATTGAAAACTGATGAATCAGTTTATTGCTCGTTAACCTAACCTTGCAGTCCAGAGAGTGAACACATAGCTTTTTGCTTCCTTTGTGATGATAACAAACACTAATCCACACATTTTTCAAAATGTTTCTTTTTGTTCTTGAGGGAAAAAATTGGCTTTCTATTTCATGTATTTAAATTGTACACATGTAATAAATAATGTTTCTCATGTATTACTGTAGCATTATGCCAGTATATGTATGTATGTATATTTCACATTAGGACCATAGTTTTAATGAGCCTCTATCATAAGATGAAACACTTAACTAACTAAAATTTGATTCCCATATGGTAAGACACTAATGTGTTGGTAGTGACACAGTATTTACCCATTTTGAGCTTGACAATTGATTTAACTGAAATATTTCCAGTTTATGGCCATGAATGCCCCTCCCTGTGTATCTCTGTGCTGTTACTGTGAATCTGATTTACATAAGAAGATTGCTTGCATTCCATGAACACAAACTGGGAAATCATCCTTCTCATCCTGCATTACTTTATGTATCACTAGCTCGTATCTCATAGATGAGCCAGATCAGACAGTAACAAATGTGCTTGTTGATTATGGATTCTCTGCAAAACAAAGTCCCTGAACTTGATAAGTTGGTTTCAATACCATGACAGATTGCAACATAAAATCCTGTTTTACTGGTAAATACACTAAGTGGAAACACTGGCGTTATGGTATATTGTCTGTTTTTGAGATGGTGATGCATTGCTTAATCTGTACTTCACTGCTTTCCTGTCAACATAAACAGTCTAAAAGTGTAATAAAGTTCATTTACTCAACTTGCTGCACTGTTTCATTTGTGTTTGGAACAAGAAATGTTGAACGACTACATTTTCAGGATAAAGTAAAACGCATTCTTATACATGTCCCAGATTTGACTGTCTAGCTGTAAAAAAAACAAAACAAAACAAAAAAACATTATACACAGAATATAGAGATTTTCCACTCTAATATGATGATATCTTGTCTGACATCTTGTCTGACAAACAAAAATATTAACTCAATAATAAGGGCAAGATTTGAAAATGTGATTGTATTTAATTATTTTAATGAAATTACAGTAAACTCACTCTGGAAGCCTGAACAGTCTGAAATAATTTCTCTAGTCATGAGATTTAAATTTGGACAAGTTTACTGTTACCACCTATAATCTGTCTGTACACTGTGTGCTAAGAGATGCCCATAAATAGAATCAGACATTTTTTTTCTCCTCTGTGGCTCTATGAAAAAAGTTATTCCATGATATTTCTCAAGGGGTTCATCCTTATCTGCAGTTGTCATTTAAAATGTAAAATCTAAATTGTGTGTGTGTCTGTGTGTGTGCATGCGTGCGTGCGTGTGTGTGACAGGAAGTCAAAGCATCCTCTTGGCCTGTGACTCAAAGACCCCTTTAACATACACACAAACACACACAGATACACATGCCACATGCAGGGAAGATGCAGCACTCTCTCCTCTCACACAGGAAGTTCTGTTCTTGTCCACCATTTCCTGTCTGTCCCACTTTGACCTTCACTCATATATATACACACACAGACACACACCAACACACATCCTCCATCAAATACTATGTTAATGTTTTGAATGTTGATCAGTCTCACAACTTTTATTTTTGTCTTACCTGAGGGAAAAAAAAACCCAGTGGAATATTAATTTCAGCACTTAGCCTACACAAGGGGGGGGGGGGGGGGTGCGCGTGCGTGCACGTGCGTATGTATCATTGTTCTGAGTGTCATTGTTCCCCAAGTCATAAAACAGAGAAAATAAACTAAAATTAAGTCAGTAATAGGAAATAACAGTAAACTATTTTAAGTAAGAGAGACAGACAGACAGTGAGAGAGAGAGAGACATGAAGGAAAAGGAATTTTAAACCAGAGACAGCTGAAACATGTTTGCTTCTGGTTTTAGTTGGTATCTTATCATTTCAGGGGAAAACAGTATATCTTGAACTGTGTGTGTGTGTGTGTGTGTGTGTGTGTGTGTGTGTTTGTGTGTGTCAGTGACTGTCTGTGATGGATGTGTGTATTTGTCTGGAGGAGAGGCACGTATGAGGAAGCTATACATCAGGATTAGATGTATACACCCGAACACCCGAGGGAATGGGTGTTTTGGAACACAGGGTGGGGATGATGCTCTCCCACACACACCCAAACACACACACCTACAAACATATACACACACACACACACACACACACACACACACACACTGACCTTAGAGGGCCTGCAGACAGACACATGCTACCTCTGACAGTTATTGTCGTCATCTGGCTCTTTTCACCTGCCCGAGATGAGCTTCACCAGAACTACATAGCTTTTGGGAGGTTCACACTATCCCCACAGACCAATCCCGGCTGTGCATGCAACTCCACGAAACAACAGGAGTCGCTTGTGCAGTGACAACGAGGCGATCCTTCACCGACTTCCCATTGGCAAAAACTGCCAGCTTTGTTTGTTGACTGAACCTGGCTCAGACCACAGCAGCTGAGAACACTGACACATTCACTGATGACTCTCTCTGAGTCACAACTCATCACGGCTTCAACGAATGTGTGTGTGTGTGTGTGTGTGTGTATGTGTGCGCTTGAGGGTGGAGTGGTCACGAGGTCGGCCAAGCGGTGACACCCGACTGTTAATTGCCCTCTGTCTCCAAGCTGACAAAAAGTGTGAGAGCAGGGCATGATAACAAAACAGAGAACAATTTTAATAAAAACCTGACATAGATCATTGTCTGACAAAAAAAAGCTTGTTATTACTGAGAGTAATAACAAGCTTCACACATACTTTATTCAGGTGACAATCTTATACTTCAACATTGACAACACCAACAATGTTGGTGTGTGAACTGGAATTCATTCCAATTTTCTTAAAAACTCAAAGTGATGGAGGTTCTTACCACCCAAGTATGAATCTAATGGTGATCATAGAGGTGGATAAACAACTCATTGTATTTTTATAACCTCTGTGGACACAAAACTGAAATCCTGCGACAAATTATCATAAATAAAGACAATGTCTGACATTGCACATGTTGAAACTAGAGTCAGGTCATCTATCTCTCCTGTGTTTGTATCCTGTGACTGAAGGAAACAATTAGGGCGTCTCTCTGTGTTAAAAGTAACCCCAGGTCCTGGTGGCCATTCCTTGAACCTCTTCCTGACTGAAGCAGAGGCCATGTACAAGGTCAGCATCCTGTGAAAATACACACACACACACACACACACACACACACACACGTGCAAACATGCATTCATAATGCATTTGTACCACCCATTTATTTAAATGCTACATGTTCATCTCAACCTGCTTTTGAGACTTCTGCCAAACAAGTCTGACCTGTGACCCTTAGAATAAAAAGCATCATTGTTTGGAAACCGGGAAATGTATCAGGAATATATTTACGAGGAGTAAATTTAACCAAAGTGTTAACACAGTTATAGTGGTATTCCAGACTCCTGGGATGTCCATTGTTATGTTAAATTAAGAAATTATTCCACAAAGTGATGCACAACACATCAAAATGACACAAGATTCACTTGTTTGAACTGTTCTCAAGTCTCTTACAAAATATCTCATCCGCTCCATTGAGAGGAAACAGTTATGTAACAGCCTGTACGGAGATACAGTATCTCTGAGGAAGAAAACAACACAACAATATTTCATTTTCACGTTACACAGAAAGATAAGACAACAGATCACTTTTCTCATTTCTTCCATGTATTATGTTTTCCACCTGAATGACCTGACAATTAACTTCCAGGTTGGTGCTGTTTTTTAAAATTGTATTTGAGTTTTTTTAAAATAGTTTTTTGTTAGATAGTTTTTTAGCATAACAAGACCCACCTCATATAGTATACTTTCTTATGAAGCTATTTTTCTTCTTGAGTCCTGTTACAGTCTCTCTTTACTGTTGTTCTAGTCCATTCCTGTACAATGTCTTTGTACTCATTCATCATCAGTTAATGGATGAGAGGAGGCGTAAAATGTATATTTATTTACTCTTGTGCTTATCACAATCCTATAATACTAGGTATTCATGAAATGTATTTTGAACTCTGGAGATTTTCCTTTATTTTTTCATGTGTGTGTGTGGAGATGTGTGTACTGTAAATGCAGGAACAAAGTTTTCATCATTGTTATGTAAGACTTGTCCAAATGAGGAATTCTGTGATATGTTATCAAAGTACATTATGTTTTTTAGGGAGAGCAGGCACCAGACTGACTCTGCTGTAGACAGCAGGCGTGGACAGTAGTCATCACTGTTACTCTTATTCAAGTTGATTATTATGAGCACAGCGTGTTCCATGTACTATTATGCATATATTTCAAAATTACATATTCTAGTGCAGCTTCAGTGGATTTACACAGTCCCACAGTTGATACTGTTTTGGTAAAATAAAGAGCAATTTCCTTTAAAAAGGCCCCATCCACTCAAAATAGTGTTACTTCACTGGTTAATTCCCTGGATTTATCTCCAGATCACTTCTCACCATCAGTTCCTGCTCCACTTGTGCTTTTATTGAGACTTTTACAGCCTGATAATTCTGGTTTGCAGTTTGTTTGTTCAACAGTCTAGCATTCTTCTTGCAGGCAGGTTAGTCGTCATGGAGAGCAAGCACCCTGAATGAAAACATGAGGGAATGCTGTATGTCTTGATGAATTAGTGTCTGTTATCTGAACCGGTCAAGGGCCAGGATGAGGAGAGGATGTGCACACAAGAGATGGTGGACATTGTTTGCTAGACATTTTCCTCTTTAACTGATGGACAGGATGCATTCTCAGAAAACACAAAGCTTAAATATAAACACACGGGTAATAAAAGCACAGAACAAACATAAATGATGATGATCCAATTATGAAATGACAACAGCACTTTCCTCTTCAGACACTTAGAAATCATTCCCTATCCTTCTTCCCAAAAGCTCCAAAAAGAGGAGACAGAGGAATCAGTATTTTATACCTGCTGTCTACAAATATCTGTGAGTGTGAAAATATCTAAGCTTTCAATGTCCCTCTATGATTTATCTGAGGCATGATTCAGATCAGCCAAATCTTCTTGCTTCTCTGGTGTTAAACTTAACACAAATACAGGTACACACACAAGTCGTTTTACTCAAAGGAAATCATTTAGCTGTGATTGGGATAAATAGAAAAAGAGAAACTTCAGAGACTCACTTCCTCTCCTCATGACTCTGCTGCCACCCAGTGGTCACTCAGTTACTGTGACATTTATGGCCTCGTGTCACAAATCTGTGGAGGTTCAGACTCTGGCCTTTTTGGTAGCAGATTGAAGTTGACGTAAATAAAGTGTAAAGATAATACCACAATGCTGACTCTCATTTGTTTTAAGAGATTAATATTTATAGTCACATTTGCACAAGACACATTTAAATTTCTTTCAGCTACATGCAATGTTTATACTTTCATTCATGATCACTGTTAATTTTTTTTTAATTAACATTTTAAATAACTGCAGCTCTGCTTGTACTGAAATAAACAACTTATTAAAAACTATTTTGCTTCCCACTGGCATCCTAACATACATTCTATTTAATGAAAACATTACATTGTTTACACGGGAAAATGTCTTTTTGAACCAACTGGTATTTCCTGTTGTGTGAACCATTTTATTGTTATTTGTTAACACTTTAAATGTTGAATAAAATATTAATTAGATTTTGGATCTCAACCATATTTACAATTAAACAAAATTAAAACCGCTGAACATATTTGAACTGTTTAGATTCACCTGACTTGTCTGACTTGTCTATGTTCAAAATAAATTCTAGCTCTCCAACTACTTCAAGTCAGCACTTGGTCTTAAAGAACTACTTTTAAATTTGGGAATTTATCTAGAGGCTAAAGCACTGTTGCACTGCAGGAAGGTTCCGGGTTCGATCCCCCGGCTCATCCGGGTGTGTGGCGTTTGCATGTTCTTCTTGTGCCTGCGTGGATTCCTCCCACAGTCCAAAAACATGCAAGTTAGGTTCAGGTTCACTAGTGACTGTAAAATGCGCGTAAGATTGAATGTGAGTGTGAATGTTTGTCTGCATATGGACTGGTGATCTGTCCAGTGTGTAGCCATAGACTGTGGCGTACCCTGCCTCTGGCCTAATGTCACCTGGGATAGGCTCCAGCCTTCCCGCGAGCCTTACGGATAAGCCGTATAGGTAATGGCTGGATGGATGGGTGGCTTACTTGCTAACAAGATTTACAGGTTATTTCTAAGACTTGTCTACCAACGTGGTTTCTTGTTGGTAAAGGGCCGATTGATTGTCGTTTGCCAATAGCTTCAGCCATTGTTGCGTTTACAATACATCAGGTTAGGGTTCGCCCTCTGAACTTCTTCAGGGCAGTCTGGACGCTACCGTAGAGCGACAATGCACCTGGGCTAGCTGATTAGCACGCTAACATCAGCAGAAGAAAAGAAGTGATAAAAGTAGAAGTAACACATTGGTGTTACCTTCCACCGCCGGAGACAGCTCTTAGCGAGTAAAGGAATGAAGTTTGATGCTGAACTCTCAACGTTTCCTCTGGACTGGTAAGTAAACAGCTGTTAATGCTAATGTTGGCTATGTAGCAGTAGACATACACATACACCTTAAAGGAATTCGCCTGCCAGTATCTCTTAAGCACACCAATTAACATACATTAGCTACATCTCTCTTTAATTTGTCTAACTATTTCTTGGCCTGGACCAATAGATTTCTGAGTCTCCATTGGTTACAGCAACAGACTTGCTGTGTACGTTGAAAGAGAAGAGGCCTATTTAGAAAATAAGTGAAAACACCTGTGTAGTTGAACCATGCCCTTCAGTAAATAAACCAAAGGCTCATAAATGATGAGCTTATTGTCAGTCTAAAAAAAGTCTTTGAAACACAACTGCATGTTAAAAACATCCTATCACACCAATGTTGAAGTGCTTTTTAAAACTCACCACATGTAAATGTAGGGTAAAATTATTTGTTGAACTGCTGTAAGGCTCTAAGGCTCATCATGGCATTATTCTGCTGGTTACTGTCTTGTAAGTATTTAGTCCTAAAAAATAATTTGATTACCTTGGTAAATCAGATCTGTTCTCAGATGAATTTGGTGGAGTTTTGCCGGGAGCTTGCTAAGGTCACCAAAATCAGAAAAGAAAGGGCAAAGGCTCGCAAGAAGCTAAGATGAGCTAATTTGCGGTGATAATTTGCTGATCTGTGATGCCGGCAAGTCACGCCTTCCTCTTCCTACCAACCCACAGGCGGACTTTCCATTTCAGACTTTCCAAACCAAACCTTAATATACTCAAGGAATGTAATTTGTGTAAATTTCCTAAACTGTGCTTTGTTGCTTCTTGAGCCATAGAAGGCTTTGTACAAATTTATACAAATATAATTATTTTTAGCTCTGCTGCACAAGACCAATGATCAGAATTTAAGTTTCTAAAACTGGCAAACTTTCCCTATGAGAATAATTGATTGGATTTGAATTGATACAGGTGATTAACTTATCTTTCTGTTCCAAGCAGTTTCAGGCTGTTTATGTTAAATTTAATCTCTGGTCGCAAGGTCACATGTGTAGATATTTTCCTAAATCCTATAATTGTAATGTAGCAGTTTTGAGGTTTTTATTTACAGTATATTCCATAATCCATATCAGTGTCATTTTCCCTGTGCTAATATAAGCATATATAAGTATAAATAAGTGATATCCACTTACTGAAGGAGATTATTTTACTCTCTTGGTTTTCACACGTCCATATTTGTGCATTGTTGTTGCATTGTACCCCTGACTCAGTAACAAACCACAGGTTTCAATTTGACGTAGCACAGGGTAGATTTTCTGCTGTAGTCAGCCTTTGGGGTTTTGTGTCGGTGTCTGTTAAATTGATCTTTATGTCTACTTACCTATCCGCTGTAGAAACTGGTGACTCTTAACCAGAGTACAATCTGCTCAAGCTTTTCTTCTCAGCATTTTAGTAGCTCACATAAGTGTATAGATGTGTATAAATGTTTTCTGTAAAATTAAATGTGCAAGTCACATTAACGCAGGAATATTACTCACCTTAGACGACAACTAATTGTGCAAATGCACAACCAACCACATCTGCCCTGAGCAGACACAGATCAGTCAGGCTCAGTCTACAGTTTGTGTGTAATCACTAAACATTTAGATAAGAATTAAACTACCTGTGATACAGATATGTAGTGAATCAATCAACTTTCATTCAGATTTTTTCCTCAGGTGAATATGATTTCACTTACACTTGATATTGACCTAGTATGTGGTTATCTTAAGTATGTTACACGATGTGGTTGAGAAGATGAAACTTTCTTTCTATTTCTAGTGGAGTTCATCTGGTGCTGAGTGTGTGTGTGTCTCACTGCGTTGGAGTTTTCGAGGTGGGCAGGGGTGGACCTGTGGCTTAGGGAGGGGGAAAGGCGCTAACCACAACTTTCCTGGTAGAAAAATCCAGCTAGGGGCCTTCCCCGTCTATGACCCCTTATTTCCTGTCTACACTCTGCCGTCAAAAATCTCTAAGATGATGTGTTTCACACACACAACACAAACATGTTGTATGATGTATGACATGCATGTATGATCATAACTGCTGGGCTTTTCAGACAACCAAAAATCTACTTCTCCCTCTCAATCTTGCATCCCTAAACTATAACCTCAATTCTCCACATGGTTGCAAAACTTAAACATTCAAAAGAACAATGTAGTCAGTATTCATTTTATCAATATACTGTCATAAATGTCCTTGGAAAATGTAGCTTCTGTCCCCTGTTATGCACCACAGAAGCTGTGTGCACAAAAAAACCTTTTGAAAAATACATTAAATAGACTTTAAGGTAAAAACCCACCAATCACAGAGCAAATGTAAGCTGGTTCTGGCTGGAAGGTCCACTGTTGTAAGACCTCTGAGTGTCAGTGAGTGCAAAGAAGATTTAAAATACAACTCTATGAAAAGTTGACTTCTGAACGTTCTCTATTAGGACAGATGTGAGCTTTGTGACCTCATTTTAAAATAGACCTTATTTGTGTCAACGTGTGCGCACATATTACTGACATATCTTATTTATTGTGTTTTACTATTTGAAACCTTAAACACATAGAGCAGCGTCAGGGGTGGAGCTTGTGACCACAGTGCATCTGCATGCTGCATAAGCACACACATACTCATGCACTAAGACACAGTGACTGAGGTGCAGAGGGTTGTAGATGTTTTCTATTTCATCGAATCTCTCACCCACAGCGTCCTCTGCCCCCCACCCCCACCCCTCACCCCTCTTTCCCCCAGTGTACTGAGAAGCGGTGACCACATGACCGCAGGTAATTTTGCAGGCTTTGTACTTTCAGGTTATAGTCTTCCTTTTTCTTTTTTTTTCTTTTTGTCATGGAACCTGTTTTGCTACCCAAGCACACACACACACACACACACACACACACACACACACACACACACACATACATGACTAGCAACGTAATAAAAGTGAGGGTTTGCGAGAGAAGCGGACAGAAAGACAGCAGACGCGGACAGAAAGACATCCAGACAAGATGATGATGATGAAGAACCCTGTCGTGCTGGTGGCGTGCACCTTGCTTTTCTCATCCCTCGCTGTCCTTGCATCTCAGAGTAAGATGATTGCATTTAACTTTTCTTTTCTTCAATAATCAAAATTAAAATCTCTTAATTTCTCCCCTGGGGACCAATTAAGTGTTATCTTGTCTTTTCATATCTTATTGCATAACACTCGGGAAAACAATAAATGATATTCTTATGTGATTTAAATGTAAGTACTCATTAAAAGCCTATCAAGGTTTTTATTGTGTCTGTTTTCTAAGTTTTGGGATGAAAAAAGTGTAAAAGTTTTATGTGAGCATGAGTAATAGCTAATGATTTAAAAGCAGTGAAATGATGTTTTTTTGACAAAATGAAGAATCAGATCAGAAACAAACCAAACCCCAGCTTGTTTCAACATGTTACAGCTGCAGTGGAAGTCTGTTTATGTTTTGGAAAGCCCCACACAAAAAGTTCATTCTATTTTACTTCAGTGGTTTTATATTAAGTCCCACTTTGTCTTACTTTTTGTTCTGTCTCTACCTTGGCTTCACAGGCAGCTTTGGCCCGGAAGAGTGCTGTTTTAAGTTTGCCTCCAAGCCGCTGCCTAAGAGGAAGGTGATAAGCTACAAACACACGGAGGACCTGTGTCCAATGAGGGGTGCGCTGTGAGTATCTCACCTCAGAAACGTTTGACTTATGGTTTTAGTGGCTTTCAGTGTATGTATAGTAGAGTACCAAGAACAAATGCACAGCAAGATTCACACATGCTGAACAAAGTCATTAAAGCTACATCTACATGAGTTCATAACATTAATATACATTTACCAGAAGTAAAAGGAAAAAGATCATATCTGTCACTGACGACAATCTTTGTCTCTTTGTTGCAGCTTTACGATGCTCAGTGGCACACAAATCTGTGTCGACCCAGAGGTGTTGTGGGTCCAGAACATCATGAAGGCCAAAGACAAACTCCAGGCTAAAAATGTGACCACCTCTGTGCCCACAGAATCCAACTGAACCAATGTGTTTTGTAACACCTCACTTTAAAGCTCATGGTGGTGTAGTGGTAACCAGTGATCTCTCTTCATAGCTCTCTTTATTTTTATATAGATTGTTTTTCTTACATAAATGCAAAGTTACCCCTCATTTGACTTCTTTTTTTTAATTATTCTTTTGTCTTTTAGATTTACTTTCAAGTGATGTTTAGATTAAGATTATAAACTCTCTTACAGTGAATCATGTACTAAAATTGTTCTCTGACATAATATAAAGAAATTATATATGATGATACTTATCGTCTCTTTTTTTGATTTACCACATAAGCCAAACTTTGAACAGAAAGAGTTGTATTCCACATTGTTGTCCTCATTCGGTTGATGCGCATGAGAGGTATCTGTGTGAAACATCAGAGTTGATGTGGTTTCTAGCTGATGAAGCCACAGGAAACTCAGATCTGCACCACAGAGGCTTAAAAGTCAGGAAATCAGGTTTAACACTTTCAACAGACACGAGCGGGGGAATTATTTTAGAAAATGACAACTTTCTTTTCATTTTTGCATAAATTGTAATAATCTCTTCATCAGCTGTCCTTTACCTTCAACTAAGTATCTTATGTAGCTCTGTGGCCAGCAGGTGTCACTCTTCTCTCCTTTTCACGTTCCAATATGTCTCAGCGTGGTTTCAGAAACCAGGTTTCGATTGCTCTTGGTGGACTGTAGCAAAATGAGGACTTATTTAATTCAATATGTGGTTGCACACTGGAGAACAGCAGCTCAGTGAGACAGTGTTTGAAGGTTTTTATCAGCTAAACCACAGTGTAGTCAGTAATGGAGTTACTGAATAGTTTAGCAAGTCAAATATCACAACTAGAATCCTCAGATGGCTTCTGTCCAGGGTCAGTGCAAAAATGAAACACACTCTGTCTGTAGGTGTCAACTCTAACTCCTGTTGCCCTTTCTTTGGGTTTGGGTCTTTGATATCTCAAGACTAACTGACCTGAAAATCTCCTTTTGCCCCAGAACAACACCTCAGATGACGTCAATGCAGTGACATCATCACCCAGACTTTCTTTAAATAGTTTCAGACCCAGATTTTTTTTTTTTTTAACATCCCGTCACCCTCCATGTTACTGTGCATGTGTGTGTACATACATAATCTTTTGAGCATAATTACTCAATAACCTCTGATAAGGAGCTTTGTACTCATGCCACAGGTGACCTATTAGAGGAGGTGATCTGATTAGATTCTTGAGGACATCAGCTGAATAGATTTGCATATTAATGAAGGAGCGAAATCAGGCAGGAGATAGGGCAGCCTCTTGTTTGCAGTTGTGATGATATAAAACACTAAACAAATTAGAGAACATAGTGAGCATTAAGCATATCAGGGGCTAAATGATAGAAGAATCCAGTTATTCAATACGATATTAAAGCCATATCTGACTTGATCTTCTGTCATGTTGGGTTTGCTGTGATAAAAATACTTGTTCATGAGACCAAGAAGAGATCCTCAGAGACGTCCTATTAAATTTGCATATAAGCTTGTCTGTCTGCGTGACCTACCTGTAGCAGAGAAAAATTAGGACACAAGCAAGAAGCCTGAGGTTTTACAGTCACCAGTGGTGGAAGGAACATTCAGCCCCTTTATTTATGGTAAAAGTATCAATACATCAGTGAAAAAGATCCTGGTTTAGAAGCAGAAGGATGTAGTTAATGTATACAAATAAAAGCTCTTTTCCTGCAGAAAAATTACTAATATGGTGATACATTAATAGATTGTTAATACTGACGCAACAATGCATAAGCTTTTTTCTATTCTTTGCTTTTTTCTTAAATAATGGATAATTTGACCTCTTTGGGCATCAAACAAATTAGAGCAGAAGTGGCTCTGTTGTGGAGGTGACAACAACTCATTGACATATGAAAAAAGGGGCCCTGACTAGACATTGTTTTTGTAGTTAATGTAGTGATGTGGGAGCATGAAGCAGCAGTACAGTATATATATGTATATGTACATAATTACCTTCTACAACTGAGTATTTCAGCTGGCTTCACATTGAATTCTTGAGTATTAGATACGGTATTTCTGCCTGACGACCGAGATATAGGGATATGGTTTTCAGATGTAACGGTACATAAACCCATGTAATAATTACTGCATCCAAAAAGTAGTAAGGTGGTAACCTTGGGCTGAAACAGAGCCAATGCTGGTGAGCGCATGCAGTGTTCCTGTCTTTATAAAAGCTTCCTGCTGCTGAGTGTTTGTTCATAAAAAGCTGAATGAAAACACAATCTATTGTGATACACTTGTATGGGTAATTCATGTGGTGTTCTGGGAGCCGGAGAGAATTAAAGATGAGGAAAAACACAGGGAATATAAAAGCCAGTGAGAGTCAGCAGCAGCGAGTCTGCAGATGAAAGGTGAGAGAAAAGGGAGTGTGTGAACAGTACAGTCACTGTGGTGATGATCCAGTCCAGGGTGAGGGATATAATGGGATGCTATCAGGAGCACACACACACACACACATATACAAACACACGTTTATACATATATATATATATATATATATAAATAACCAGTGTGTGATGTCAGCTTTTCCTGACAGATGGGATCAACATAAATTAAACCCTCAGAGAATGAAAGAGACAGAGAGAGAGAGTGTGTGTGTGTGTTTGTGTGTGTGATGGAGGAAGAGTCAAAGAGACGGCAGGAGAAGTGAGGTTCACGCACTTGAGTGTGCGAGAGTGTTTTTATAGAAACAAAGTGTCACAGCATGTGCCAAAACCAACGCCTGTTAGTTTCACACACACATACACACACATGCACACGGGATTTATCTTAGATGGAGGAAACTAATGAAAGTCAATGATAACCTGACAATTACAGTCAACAAACAAGAACAAACATGTTAGTTAGAGCCATGTTTCATATAACACACTGTTGAATATTACACACACACACACACACAATTAGAGGGTTATTAGGATGTTCATCATTAAGGGATATTAGACAGTAAATCACCAGTCTAATGCTGGTGATTTATCACCTCACTAACAGAGGTAAATCGGTCCCTGGTGAAACTCCCATAACCACAGTGCCACTGTGAGACGGCTGCCACATAACTTTTCCTGTCACGTTGTCATGGTAATAAGCATCAGCACATTACACTGTATGCCTTTGGCTGAACAACTCAATGGAGATTGAGTTGAGTGGTCCAGAGTCCTGCACTGTCAGACACACGATAATGCTGCTTTGCATGAGAAAAAAAGAAGAAGAGTAAAACTACCTTCTGTAGCAGTTATCTCTGTCTGTTCCAAAGATTAAAGGGAAATTAAAAGTGGGAATTAAACAGATATTAAGAGAGCGAGATGGAGAGATGAGAAGGGGGGTGGGTGGTGGTGGGGGTAGAGAGAGGACCAAAAACCTAGAGATCAATATCTTCCGTATAATTACCCACAGCTTCCTGGGTTGCTAGGAGACCAAGTAGAGATGAGAGGGAGGGAAAGGGAAGAAGAAGATGAGACAGACAGACAGAGAAAGAGAGAGAGATGCTAGCACAAAGGCTGAGAATAATATCAGGGTTTTTTAGGATTGCACTGATTTCCATTGTTTGTGGTTTTTTTTTTTTTTTTTCTTAACTGCTTGTGTTTAAATAGAGCTCATGCCGATGGTGAGAAGGTGAAGAGTGGTGGTGGTGGGGGCGCAAATATATGTCTGATCTTCAGGGGATTGGGTTGTATGAATAATTACTGAGATATTGACACTGGCTGTCCCTTCATCTTGTTGACCCCCCCCCCCCCCCCGACGGCCATCATCCTGACCTCCCTCCACTCACCTTTATCTTCTTTAATCCCTTGTTCACTTTGTCCCTGCTGTTCTTTTACTTCTCTGTCCTCCCTGTCTTTGTTTATGTCTCTATTTTGCACTTCTCTCTCTCTCTGGTTATATATTAACCATTATTAGAGAATGACAACATATTCAAATGCTTTCACATTGTCTTTCTCTTTTCTCTGTCTATTTTTCCTCATCAAATGCTCGTTCACGTACAGTAAATCTCTCAGAAATGTGTGAATGGATGGAATGAACAGCACTGTAATCTATTAGCATTAACTTACAGCAAACATCTTCAAGGGTCCTCCATATGCTTATCCTACACACTCATGTAAATGAGAGTCAAATGCATTTAGTGCATTAGCTCCAAGTCAGATGCTCCGAGTAACTTCCTTGATGAACGCGATCTCACTGAGCTGCAACGTTAGATTGGTGCACTGTTCCTTTAAATGGAGGGAGAGGATGGGTGGCTTAGGGAGGGAGAGAGAGACAGGGAGAGAAAGAGGGAGAGAGAGAGGGAGACATAGTAGAAAAAGGGGGGTTGTAGTGTGCACTTTCTCTTCTCTGTCTCAGAGAGGTGTGTGGGTTGAGTGCGATTTTACAGGAAGAAGAAAGAAAGAAAGAAAGAAAGAAAGAAAGAAAGAAAGAAAGAAAGAAATTAAGTGACTTCAGAATAAATTGCTGAAAAGTGCTGCACATCTCTTGAGGATTTTTCTGAGGACATTCAAACACTTTTAAGGAGGAGCTGTCACTGATTCAGCACTCCTTAAGAACATGTTGGACATGGACACAAACTGACGTCTGAGGAGACAGTGTTGTCACTTGGAGGGACTGAAGTGAGGAGAAGTCAACAGTCGTGAAGAAGAAAAAAAAAATCTCAGACTTGTTTCCTGCTGGGACATAAACAGCTACAAGTATGAGGTGACTTTTCCAGAGGATCTGTCAAAGAAATATTTGAAGATAACTGCTCTCCAGGGTGAACTGACATTTACTTGAATATTGACGAAAAGCTTTTAGGCATCAGAATATTCCCTGGATGAATCTGAAGGCTTTCAAACTTGATTATAGATTGACACTATTTTAGGCAACTTGTTGATGTTATTTATTTGCCAGTGAATGTGACATAGATGGTGACATGCACTGCTGAATATTTTAGCTAATTCTCAGAGGATACAATCAAC
Source organism: Lates calcarifer (assembly GCF_001640805.2). Taxonomy (NCBI): domain Eukaryota; kingdom Metazoa; phylum Chordata; class Actinopteri; family Centropomidae; genus Lates; species Lates calcarifer. Next base: position 14,373,928 of record NC_066839.1, read on the forward strand.
CACTGTTGATTATTTTTGCCTTCAGCTGAATCATCGATAATCTTAATCCAGAGGAACTCCAATCATCACCAACTAGTTTTAGTCTTTATTCATAGAATAGAGAGAGGGAAATACAAGAAGTGAGATGGCACAGAAAGAAGGAGGAACAGAGCACGGGCGAGTCAGGACGGGGGACAATCTTGGGGCCAAAGCCATGACCGGGGCCCCCACAGCCGGCGGAGGAGTGGTAGTGGAGGTCAGGGAGAAGAAGGGACCTCTGCGGGCCGCGATACCCACAATGCCTTTCCCCCTGGCTGTCATCTGTCTGTTTCTGAACACCTTCATACCTGGACTCGGTGAGTTAGCAGTCAGGCTTTCCTCTTCTCTCCACATTCTGAATTCATGCATTTTGCATAACGCAGCTGGAAAATGAAGGACCATCTGTCCCCTCCCAACTTATAACGTCTTAGTCTTTCCTGCCTGCGTTTCTCTGTGTGAAGGAATAAAGTTACAAAGTAAAAAACGTAGAGAGAAAATGTGAGAGAAAGTAAACAGGCAGAGTTTGAAAACAGCTGAAATGAAACACTGAGTGGTCGTGAAACTGGAAGACCCACACACATGGAGAGTTTAGAGACATGATGCAAGCAGACATGCCAGAAAACAACAAGATCAACAAACTTGAAGGCAATAAATAAATAACTAAATAACAGAAGGGAATGGAGAGTGACCATAAAAGCTGCATGAAATGTAGGCAGGCAGGGACAAGTTTAAAGAAAAAAAAAAATCCAAATTATCTCTTGAATTCTGAACAATACCTGTAAAAGAGACTCATATGCGAGAAGAAGGGTGAGGAAGACAGTGAGACCTTACACCTTGTCTTAAAATAAGTGTGTCAGGGTGTAAACACACACAGCTTCAGCCTGCCAAGTGTTAATGCACACAGTGAATGTGGTCTCTAGATATCATCACTCTGCGTATAAAATCCATCAGAGGTGTCATCATTATGGACAGCAGCATCATCACCGTGGGTCGACTCAACATTTGCAACATTATAATGGGTGGAAGTCTTGACATTGCAGTGTTGGGCTGTAAACTTGGCAGCTTGTTGTAGGAGACACAGAAGTAAAACAAGTAAAGTATCCAAAAACTCAACACTGTCATTTATATACTTTACAAATGACAAACTGCTACAGTGAAATATGAAATTTCAGCCATTGTAATTTCTCTGCATATTTGGGTTGTAAAATGATACTTTAGATTCTGCCTGTTCAGTAAATCTTTTCCGGTAGCATTAATGTCAAATTGCATTTACCAGTCTGCAATGATAACCTGATGTCCTCCCCTAGAGGATCATAGAGGTTGCAGAAAAGAAACAGGTTCATTTGAGCAGGCACCTCCCCAACAGATCACTGCATTTGCTGGTGTTTTTGTGCTCAAGGTCACAACATGGAAAGAACTGCCACGAGATATACAGGCTCTAATCATAACATCTGGGAAGGCAGTTATGTTTTCTAGTCTAGTTTGTCAGAAATTTAGCTGATTTTCTCAAAAATGACCCAACAGAGTTCAAAGATATCGAGTTTAAATTCTAGAGAGGAAAAACTGATTGTTGGTTGTTGGTTTACGTTCAGAACGCTTGTGTCTTATGTTCCTTGTTTTTTCATACAGAAAATATTGGGTCATAGCATACATATTTTGATGACCTTGAAAAAAGTTGGGCTTTATATATTCCAATTTGTGTTGTATAACTAACTGAATTCTTGTTGCCAATTTGAAATAAATAAGTAACTCTGAGAGATAATTTGACATATTGTGGTATTACAGCGAAATGAGGAATTCAAGTGGCTAGAACTCAGTAATGCAGAGTGAGACTCGCTCACTTTTTGCTCAGTTCGCCTTTGTAATGTAATGTAAGGATTCAGGTATTCTCTGAAAATCCATCTGGTTGTCTCACTGTATGAATTTTCATGCCAACACTAGTACAGATGCTAATTATTTTCTATTATTAGAATGTCTCTATCCTCTGTCCAACCTTTCCCTTCTAGTTTTACAGCATTTAATCCTCCACTCATTTGAATGTCTGTGCCTAGTAAGATTATGACACAACATCTGGTAGCTAAAGACACACACAGGCACAGCATGCAGCATCAGCCTCATCGATATGCTGATCCTCACAAGCCTGTGGAGCCAGACTGACATGTGCAGACAAACACACACACACACACACACACACACACACACACACACACTGTGTAATGTACTGTACTGTAACCACTGTTGCCAAGTCCTATTCACACACGCACACACAACATTTGCAACATAAAGACACACAAAGACTCATCCTAAATTATACTCATCCAGATCAGGCACAGTGAGCACACTCACACACATGCAGACACACACACATTGTTACTCACTAATCTAGATTATCTGAGTGTTTCAGCTGGGAAGCAGCAGGTTATTCATTACTTTAGGAACAGCAGATCGGGCCATGCAAAGAATCAAAAAAGAAATACAGAACAACAAAAATCAACAGAGAGAAAAACACAAACGCTGATGTTTTTCTCTAAAGGAATCCATCACCAAATAAGCTATGATGTGTCCTCTTTGCCCCATGACTCTGATCGGTCGGTCATAACTCTTCAGAGAGTCATTCATATGTCTGTGTGTGTTTGTGTATCATCTCCTCTTCATCTCCTTCTCTTTGTGCTTTCTCTGTTATCTTTCACTACTGAAGGTCTCCAAGTCTTTTATCTTATTCACTCCTTCCTCTTCACTCCTCTCACTTCTACACACATTCATTTTATTTTCTGCAACTTTTTCGCAATAAATGTTGAATTACTGGCTTGACAATGTCACAAACGGCCGTGTAATAAAACAGGGTCAGCAAACACCTTGACCCAAATAATCAGTTTTCATACTTTTGGCAGAAACGTTGCCCCGACCTGTGACTGTCCCCAAAATGTATGAAAATCATCAAGGCAACACCTCGTCTGTGTGTGTGTGTGTGTGTGTGTGTGTGTGTGTGTGTGTGTGTGTGGGGTTTGCCTGAATGCCTTGACATTTCATTGAATGGCTGCGGCTAGTTGCCATGACAACACTGACTGAGATGAACACAATGCATGCGTGCGTGTGTGTGTGTGTGTGTGTGTGTGGTGTGTGTGTGTGTGTGTGTGTGTGTGTGTGTCGTTTGGGTCAAATTGACTGAGACTGAAAACAGCGTCTTCCTCTATTCAACCTCCAGACAAAATAAAATGTAGAAATGTGTAATTGAATTTGGACGAGAGACAGAGACAGAACACCATATCCTGCAGACACAGAGACACACAGGTGTATGAACACACAACGCACAAACACACACATATACAAAGAGCACACGCGCAGTGACAAATAATGTAAGACACTTTTATAGCACAACAGACAGCAGCTGAAATGCTAAAATACTGAGCCTTCAAAACTGAGGTCACATTATTTCTCATTGAAAAGGAACTGGGGGAAACAGCTAGCCTGGTTGTAAAAATGAGACATTGAGGTTTTATAGGAAGGCAGGCTAGCTGTTTCCCATTTTTTTTTACAGTCTTTATGCTAAGCTAGGCTAACTGGCTTCCGGCTGTAACTTCACTTTACAGCGTACAGACTTGATAGTGGCATCAATCTTCCCGTCTTATTCTTGGCAAGAAAGCGAATAAGGTTAAGAAAATGTCGAACTACTCCTTTAAAAGAGGTTCTAAGATTGATTGTTGGTAAGATTTATAGTCTTAGCTGTCAAAGTGAGATATATGTGACCAAAAAAAGTTACAAAAACTATTCATATAAGCATTTGCTAATCTGCCACCACTGCACTTAAAGGAATAGTTCAACATTTACCTTCTGTCAAGGAATAGTTGCTGGTTAGCATATTTTTTAACTTTGGATGGAGCCAGGCTAGTTGTTTACCCTGCCTCTACCCTTAATGCTAAGCTAAATCGTCTCATAAGAGAGTGGTATCAATCATCTTATCTAACTCTCAGAAAGTCAGCATATCAGAATATTCCACATAATGGTGAGGAAAAAATTGTGGTTATAATTACAAGAAACAAATCAACGGGTGGTACCTAGGTGAGGTAGGTGAGGAACAAAGTATGTGTGTCCACACTCGGAGCTCTACGCTGAGTTGGAGAATTCAAACTGACAACCTTTTCCTCCCAGGTCTGCTTGTTTTAACTTTACATTAATCCTGCCTGACGTTATGTTGCCAGAGCCTTGGACTGTCCCTGCGATGTAAGGAAGGAGGAGTGGGGAAAAATCTATCGGGGAGAACCATAGAACCATGTTAGTCAGATTAATGAGCTGTCGGCTTGTAAATAATTTCGCATACTTATTGTGAAGCTCTCTACATGTGTTATGATCTTTGCCATAAGAGGACTGGAAAGCGAGAGGCTTTGACACAAGCTAAAGTGAATATATGATTTCGCCTTCAGTGTGAGTGCGTGGGAAGCAGAGGTCACGTGTGTGTGTGTGTGTGTGTGTGTGTGTGTGGGAGGGGGGGGGGGGGGGGGGGTCTATGAGTGTGCACACGTGTGTGTGATTAATGGTATGTGATACTGGAGACACTGCATCAGTATCAGTTTACTGTGTCATGTTGACATCTTGCCTCTACTGTGTGTGTGTATGTGTGTTGGTCCTCGTTTTAACCAAGTTATTCAGGGTCAAAAGGCACAGTTTGTGTAGATTAGAGTTGGGTCTAGTTTCTAGGTTATTATAAGGCCCATAGATGTGGAAAATGTTCAAGGGTTAATTTTAGGGTTTGGAGATTGGAGAAAAGAATTTCACTGTTACTTGACACTTTATGGTAATCTGGCACATGCTGTGTAGTGCCTTCTGGCCCTGACCAACACTTAGAACCAGTTGCACATACTGTGAATGCCTATAAGCCATGTAAAGGGCTCTACACTCCACGACGTGACCATATTGTTACTTAAACTGCTGCTGCTTAGAAGTTTTACCAAGAAATATAATCACAAGCTTTTCTGTGTAAGGCCTGGATGGTTTAGTGTCCATGCACGCGCTATCTGACTTGTTGTCTTATCTTGGAATCATTGTGGTTTGAACATTACGTGACTGATTATCGACGGGGGTCATGAAATACGAGATCTTTCACCAGGAGCAATGAGTTTGTCTGGCTGCTCAACTGTTTTGTCATGAAAACACACACACAAAGTTTTTTGAGATGTTGAGATGTTTGTGCACTGATTTGCAGCGAAATAAAAAAGAGGGAATATTCCATGCTTGTTGAATGCTGTACTCTCTTGAGTTTCCCCTCACCACATGTCTTGCACACTTATTGACAGTCACAACCAGGTCACAACAAATTTCACTCTAGTGGAATGGACTCCAACTCTGACTCCAAGAGAGTGAAAATCAGGGCTGAAACCGTGCAGTGTGAACTTAGCATAATATCGCCAACACTCCCGAAGGTTGTTTTTGGGGATGAAGGCCAAAGAGAAGTTTTAATCTTAGAGGCTGTATTCTTAACCTTTTCTGATAAACTGATCAATACAGTCTGTTGCAATATCAACACTCAGATAAAACTGATCAAATACCACGTTCCTGGTTGCACAATATCCAGAGAACTTCAACTAATTGATCCAGTTCTTTTATTACAGATCTCCTGAAGTTCTTTAAAAGAATCTGTGACTGAGCTGTGCTGAGTAATGAAAAGTAAGCAATGTAGCAAGTAGTGTAACTGATTACTTTTGCTGTTGAGTTGATCACATTATTTTCCAAGTAACATTCCCAACACTACTTTACAGCACACTGTCTGTCTTTCTTTTCCCTTGTCTGTATCTTCATCCCTGTTTTTTCTCTCTTTTTTGTCTCCTTTTTTCTCATTCTCTTTCTCTTTCTGTCTTTCACACTCTTACACTCCATCATTAACCTCCCACACTAGCAGTGGGTGCTCTGTAGAGTTCTCTGTGTAATTATAGTCATTAGTCTGGGTAATATCTAGGCACACACACATGCACATGCACACAAAATCTCCCACATGCGACATACAGAGGATCCAAGAGCTTTTCACACAGGGAGGAATGTTAGAGCGGATTTGTAACAGAGGGGTTTATAAATTCATTAAAGCTTTATTATTGCTGTGGAGAATTGCTGAGCACATACAGCATACATTCATACATTGGATGGTTGGCTTTTTTGTTCTGGTCAATTATGGGCAGTTTGAAAAGCTCTGTAAGAGGTCAGCAGCTAATTCAGTTTTTGTACTGTTTTGATATTGCCTTTGGTGTATAATGAATCTTACACTAACAAAAGACTAAATGTTGGATATTTCATAACTTTTTTCATCAAGAAAAGAAACACTGGTAGGATAATGAGAGAGCACAGAAATCTGATGGTAGTGCTGCAGGTTGCCCATAACAGCAGAAATCTATTGGACAATAAGTTAACATTGTTCCAGTTACTAGTTTTATATTAACGATAGATCAAATCACAACATGCAGTTATTTCATCTCTCTATGGCGTTTTAGTGTCATTTAGTTCATTGTTTTGGTTTTTAGGGCCCACAACATCAGCATTTTGGTTTACTCTCACCACTTTTGTATACTTTTTAGCAACAATAAGCAGCAAATTTCAACTAAAAAACCTACTGTAGCTATCAACCCGGCACCAAATGACAAACACATAGAATTAGCAACTAGCCGGTGAATATAGTGGAGCATTTAGCAGCTAAATAACGAGATATTTCAAGAGTTCATGGAGACCAAAAAGTAGCTAAAAAAGGAGAATGAATATTAGGCTTACATTCATCGCATGGCCAGAAACACAACTTCAAATGAATGCTAATGTTTCTCTTTATCTGCTGTGAATGTATGTATATTTCTGTTGCCCCAGAGAGACCTAATAATCAGTTATTGCCATTTAAAGCAAAAAAAAAAAAAAAAAAAAAGTATTCATTAGCTCCAATGTCTCACGTGAACATTTGCACATTGAATACCTGTAGGTTTCAAATTGTGGGTCAGAGAAACAAGCAATTTGAAGATGTCATTTTGGGCTCAGCTGCTTTTCACCATTTCATACTCTATCAAGTCATAATGAAAATAATCAGCAGATTAATTAATAATGAAAATAACCATTATTTGCAGCCCTAATGTACATGTTGATCATCAAATATCCATTTATTATTGACACGTGACCGCATGTGACAGAAGCTGGAACTCACACAGAAAAACTGAAAGCAGCCACCAGACTGTATAAATCCTGTTTTACATGCCAAAAACTCAGATGGAAGTGATGTGTAACCATTCAGCCATCAGCTTGCTGTCAATCATGGCTCATGTCTGGAGGTGGGCAGCTCCATCAGCAGCCAGAGCATCTGCTGGTGGGTGTGGCCCCTGTGACCTGAAAATTTCTCTGTCTGATCATACCATATCGGCACTGGGTGGACGCTCGTTTTAGCCCACTGATGCTCTTTCTGTGGGAAGCTTTGAAGAAATGAGCATCAGCTAAAAGCTTGAAAGGAAAAGTGAATAGCTAATCCATCTCTGTTTTTCCTCAAGTGAACGTTGCCTTTTTTATTTATTTTTTTACTTTTCCGGGGCTGTTCTGTACTATTCTGGGATTGTGCTTGCCAGAGTAGGTCATGTGAAAGTAAATATTATGGTATTCATTCAGATTTGTCTTAGATTATGGGGCACATTGAATATATGTGGTATGTCCGTGTTTGCATAGAAAGATTGATTGTGAGATTCATTCATTCTGAGTTTTTATTTTGCCTGCTCATTTAAACTTAGTTGGAAAGACAGAAAGTGGTCAGAGAGGAAAACAGAGAAACAGGCCAAGAGAGAAAAAGTGATAGGAAACTTCTACATGAGTCGACTTTGGCCTGTCTTCTCTTCAGAGGAACTCGATGCAGCTGGCAGCCCTGCCGTTCTCGTTCCTCCCTCCCCCCACCTGCTCAGCTCGCACTGTTATTTGAATTCCTCCAATGTGACAAGAGATGGAGCGAGCAGAAAGAGAAGGGCCAAGGCCATGATGCACACAACGCCCACCAGGCATTTCTTGTGTCGCATACAGTATTCACAGCATTCAGTTCAGTATTTGAAAAAACATACAAACAACATCAGCTGATTCTTTGAATAATTTATGGTTTTGTACAAATGAAAAAAAAAAATCTCAGATTTAATGACTCAATCAGTGAAAAAACACCTCACATTCAGACAGTTTTACAAAAGGCATTTTATACTAACTAAATGGTAGAGTGGAAATATCCACTGAACCAAAAGACAGACTAACATCATCTTGACCAGCCTGTTTAGTGACACTTTTAACAACAGCCACAAAAATGCAGAATCACTCTGTGGCTGTTTACACAGTCTGAGTGCTGTATATGTTGAATGTAAACTGGCGTGTCTTGTAGATGTTTTGAATCAAAAATGTTCACAATTATACAAGCCTCGTGGTCAGTGGAGGAATTCAAATGAAACCTATAGCATCTCTGAATAATGTCAAAAGATTTAAGGGTAAAACTCCATCAATTCTGGATGGAGGTTAACTGTTACATTTGTTAAAGTGTTCATTTTGTATTTGTTTGTATGCTGTCCAAAATCTAATATTCTTAATATGTATAACTCAGTATTTTATCTGTTTCTTCCTGTAATCACTGAAAGACTGGACCCAGATGGCAATAATTACTGGATGGCAAATTATTCTTAGGAACTGCCTTTTGGGATTTGAGGACAGAGATAGAAAAAGTTGCTGCATATGAAAGAATTTAATACAGGATGAGGATGATGTATATTTCTAAGATAAGGTGGAAACACATGGGGTGGCATTGATTTCCATGTAGGAATTCTGATTTGGCACTATTATACATATCTCAGAATTTTATTTATTTATTTATTATTTTTCAAAATGAAAATAAAAAAGTCATTAAAATAAACAATAAAACACAGATGAATACTCCTGAGAAATGGTTTTTAGTAAAGTGAACTTAGTGTGAGGCTTCTGGCTGTAATGCTAAGTTGTCCCATTGACTGTATGGATGGCAGGTAATGAACACTGTTAGAGAGAGAGTTAGAGAGTCAGTGTGAGATAATGCACCAGATCCAAATATGCCATTGACAATAAAAGGTAGACCTGTGATACAGAGTGTGAAAATCATAGTTTATATACGGTGTGTATGTCCTATCCCTGAGGGAATGTTGTCATGGAAACATTCAGTAATGAAATAATATGATTTGTGTGCACTTTCCTTTGTTTTTGACACACACACACACACACACACTCACTGTGGAATTACTGTACAATGAACAGGTTCTGGGAAGGTCCAGGTCTCCAGATAGCAGGATGAGGAGTGATATTGGATTTCATTCAGGCAGACAAGGATTGTCCACAGAGATAATCCTGTTTCAGCTCAATGCATGTCAGCATTGATGCGTCTGTGTCTTTCTGTGCTATTTTGCACGGCATAGATCGACTGCAGCCATGGCCAGATAGTCCCAAACGACTGCTACTTAAATACTGACTCACATACTCGGAGAAACTGAGTAGCCAGTGTTAGATAACGCTGTGTTGAGCATCTTGAGTCTATAACTGTCTACAGTACTGTACATGATACTACCTATAGCAAGGCAACAGAGCATATGTTTACAGTTTATTTGAAAACAGTTTGTCTGTAGTGCGTTAAGTTTGTCATATATATATATATATATTATATATATATATGATATTGAGATCGTGTGTCCAATCAGGTTATTATTATTGCGTTTTATTGTTAGGTGACCTCTAGTGGCTGTATTAATTATGACGGGCTCAAAGGAGGACATTATATGACATCCTCTACCCTTAAGGAAGTACATATTTTTTGTGTCTAAACCCAACAAAATGGTGACTGTTCCATTGAGTGTGTGAAATATTGTATCAATTACTGAATTGAAATCTGGTACATGTATGAATGGCTGCCATTTGCTTGTTTCTTGTTTGAAGTCAGATTTCATTTGAGCGTCATCACACGTTTAACTATGCAAAATGTGTACTGGTCACTTCCCGGCAACTTTTTAAATTTTTTTTCAATGAATTTTTCAATAAATGTATTTTACAGGTAATTTGCATGTATATACATGAAATGTCCTGGGGACAGAAATGGTACTCATTTGAACCTTTGGTGATCCAGTACCTGCAAAACTCATCACATTCCCTCACTAATCACACATTGGTCATTGTGTTCAGTGATAATTAGCAAGTGTTAGCATGCTAACATGCTAAAGTAGGATGGTGAATGTGGTAAACATTGCCTGCTAACCATCAGCTTGTTAGTGAGTGGTCATTGTGAGCATGTTAGCATGAGCAAGCACCCCTGTGAATTACACTGTATCATTTTGTCAGCTGAGGTAAGTACATGTCTCTTCTGTTTATTTCATTGGAAAGTCTGGACTCTGTTGTCTGGTATATTTCATCAAAAATTAAGCAGTCATGTTGGGCTAAACACTTCATGGAGTCAAATGCACTAATGTCATAAAAAGTACCACATCATGGTTGTTGGAAAAACTTTTTCACTGAACTGTGTAGTTTTTTTCCATGACAAGTTGTTTTGCTGGTTTTGTCCCACAGGTACCTTCATCTCAGCGTTCACAGTGCTGTGTGGAGCTCGCAGTGAGCTGATCTCAGAGCGAGGTGTGTGCTGTGTGTTCTGGCTCAACGTGGCAGCAGCCCTGATCCAGATACTGACAGCTGTTATCATGGTTGGCTGGATCATGAGCATCTTCTGGGGAATGGACATGGTCATCCTGGCAAGTCAGTAGCTGTCGGTCTGTGTTTATCTTTCCGGCTGACAGTCTTCTTGCCTGTTCTCTTCACCGCTCTTTGTTTCTATTTTAGTCTTGTCTCCCTTTTCTTTTGACTGCCTAACATAAGCTGAGTTCAGTCCATCAAGTCCATCCAAACAATTCTAACATTTTTACAGTATGAAAATCTAACTGTAATACTTAGTCTGTAAATAAAAATGAGACTTTTTAGGTGTTGGGGTTAAACACTGGTGTCATAAAAAGGTCAGTTAAAAATTTGTCAGTTTCAATTTTTGCCTTTTCTCACACTACTGAAAGTGTAAATTCAGTTTTCAATTAACTCTATTAATAATTAAAGAAATAAGTCTGGTTATATTCTAAATAAAACAATAGGCCACATCAGTGAGCCACACTGTTGCACTGGGTGGCACATTCCTTATTTATGATGTGCATGGGCACTGTAGTTTATTTTGACCCCACATACACTGTCCAGTTCCCACAAATACTGAGCATTAATTGTGTGCTTTGTGTTAATACACAAATGTGTATTAATCCACAGCTGAAAATAGACCCTACAAATGCTCGAATTACTCTTGCTTAATGATGAAAGAAAGAAAGAAAGAAATTAGATGTAGATGCAGAAAGGTACAGGTTGGGTAATTTTACTGCCTTCTCTGTCAGAAAGTAGTGTCTTCTCCTCAGGCACTGATGCATGAACAAGTGCCAACACACACACCACACACACACACACACACACACACACACACACAGTCACTGTTCTCTCCTTGCGCCAAGCCAGCCTTTGTTATTACCACAGTTCTTTCTTCTTTGTGTATGTATGAGTGTGCGTATGTGAGGTAATTGCTGCCTGTGTGTGTGCATCCAAATGTGTTCATGCCTGCAAGAATTCCTGTGTGTTTGTGTGTGTGAGAGGTATAACAGTAATTGTGTGTGTGTGTGTGTGTGGGAGTGAGCAGCCCCCCTGGTGTGTTTTTGTTCACTGCTCCCCACTGTTTCTCAGGCCGCCGGGCACACGTCTTATTCAACTGTTGCTGCTAAAATCCATACTCCTGTTAGCACTCACGGCTAGCAGCGTATTGAATATTTATACTGAATATGAAAACCATTTGCACAGAGGACCAGATTCTCATGCTGAGACCATGCATGCTCTTAGCTTGTAAGATCAATTATTATTCAACTATTCATCACCTCAATGCACGTCTTTGGAGCTTGGAGAGTTAGACTCTTATTGAGCGATTCCCTCTCTCTCTTCTCCCATGCAATCAATCACTCTGATAATGTGGCATATTTATCAGTTTTCTCCTTCCCTTCCTGCCTTTCTGTTCCTCTCTAATGAGCCAGTGTTTCATACAGTATGATCAATGTATTCTTTCTTTCCATACCTCCATCTCTACAAACACCCCTCCTTCTCTTCTGTTTCTCCATCTATCTGATGATCATGGTATTATCGTCCTCCCACTGATCGCCTTCCTTCTGTCGTTCTCTCTATCTAATGATTGTTCCTATTTGATCTCGCCATATCCTTGCTCTCTCTCTTTCTCTCTTACATTATTCCTCCTACTCTCTGCCCATCCCCCCAGTCTCCCTCTCCACCTCCGTTTTCTTCTTCAGTTTTGTTTTTTTTTTTTTCCCACTTGCTCTGTCTCCCTCTTTTCCTGTCTCCCATCTCTTTCTGCTTATCGATCTGATAAACTGGAGTTGTGTTACTGTGTTTGTGTTCATTTGATCATGTTATGCATCTGAGTCAAATGAGGTCACATCAGATTTTTTTTTTCTCCTTTGAAAGTTCCTAGAGTGCTCCGATTTGCCCGTTTTGTGGTACTACAATACAGTCACCTTCACAAATACACAGAGTGCATGAAAACTGTTTAACAAATCATGACTAACTGTCTCTTGTCTCTTCTCTCCCTCTACTCTCCTTCTTCACCAACCAAAGTTTCTGATGGTAAGTGTTTCTTTCTTGCGTCACTCACTATCAACAGTTTCCCAGTGAGTTGATGAAATCGTGGAGTGATGAAGAGGCATGTCACAGACTTGACTAAAATCAACATCGATATTGAGTACACCACCAAAACAAATAACCACATTTCCCAGGCTTAGAAATGACATTTATTTGGAGCTTTCTCATGATCCTTCATCTGGGCTGTACAGGAATTACAAAATATGTTCCGTAACCTCAGAAAGTCGGCCTAAATCTCATGAGTTCAGGCATCAAAGGTCATTCTTGACCTTGAAAAGAGTAGTCCACATTAGTAGTTTACAAGCTTTCAACTGCATCACATGGTCTTGACTTAAAAATAAAACTTAACTTAAAATAAGTTATCAAAGTTTGTTTTTGCTTTTTCCAGAGCTTGTTTCACAGTCTTAAGGCTCATTCAGTCTCAGTCTTATTCTTCCCTGTCTTTCTTGGCACATATCTCAGTTTCACCAAATGTTGATCATTAAAATAACATGAAACCGTCAGCAGGACTGTGTAATGCTGACAAAAATGGGACCCTCTATAGTGCTCCTGGTTGTCAAAAATTCAACTGGTGGTGGGGGGCTTTAAAAACAGGAGTTAAAGATTAAAGTAAAAAGTAATAGGAGTGATTTGTCTACTCATGTCTCATTTATTTGAAATTACATTGTTCCTAGCCAAATGTCTGTTGATCCTTACCAGATAACTGTGTGTTTGTTAAGCTGTTACACTTCTGTTTTTAGAAATGTTGGCTCATTAACAAATTCCTTATCCATCACGGATGGAGTTAGTTTAAGTTTCCAAACTGTTTGAAACCATAATACCAGTGCCAGTTTGATATTGTTTGCCACTTTGGGGAAACCTGCCAGCCAATGCTTGATAAAGCATTAGCTCTTAATGCCTCAGCTTGGCTCCTTTTTGGCTGTTGCCAACCTCTCTGCTTTCAGTGTGCTCAATTAAATGAAACAGAGAAAGGCAATTACTGTCAAAAGTTCAAAATCAATGTTGTGTAATTACGTGTAGCTCTTTAAAACCCATCTTAACTGGGGCCATAAAAGCCAGACAATAGTTAACAAAGCTTTATAGCATTCAAACACCTTTTCCTTTTCTCCCCCCTCTGTGTGTCCCTCACCTTCCCCGTCCTCAGGCTGTAGAGACCAGGGTGTTCCCCAAGATGTCTGAGAGACGCCGCCCTCAAGTTACCTGATGGATCACTCGGACAGTTTGACCACTTCAACTTCCCTGAAGCCTTAGGGTGACCTTTACCTTTGTGATGACCTGTAGCTGACAACAGAGGGAGGCAGAGACATGATGAAAATGATTTAGTCAAAGTGAATCAAGTGACTGCTCTTAGTGAAAATATTTGCTTGTTAGCTGCTGATTGCTCAACTCCAGGCCAAATTTAGATTTATAGTAAAAAGAAACAACACACAGAAATACACAAGAAATACAATGGGTAAGACAAAACAGTGTGTTTGTATCTTGTTGAGTAATTCTAACAGTGATTTCTGAATTCTGTCTTTTGATATCCTTTATCTATCTATTTGACTAAAACTACAAATCTGTAAAAACTGTAGGTCAACAACATATTTCCTACAGGACATGATGGAATAACAGGTGTATTTAGTTCAATGATGCATTACATGTCACTGAGCTCAAAACAATGTTTCCACTGCCACTGAATCGACTGCCTGGTGCAGCTGCCACTCTGCTTAAAGCAGTTTATTTCAGTGTTAGATGTCATTAGATTTATTGAAGAATTTTATAGTCATAGTTCACTGTTTGAAAGACTGACTTTAGCATTAGCCTCTGGTGTGTTTCAGTGGTTTTTCCATTGCGATATTGACACCATTTGCTGCTCTGAAAAGGTGCAATATATTACAACTTTGAGGGGTTAAAGGTTCTTATTCTTAAACAAGTATAGTCTTCTCTAAATGAACAGTGTTTACTTAGTAAAACAGCCAGTTCTGTACTATAAGGCTCATATTTAAGTCGTGTTCACTAAATCCGACAATCACTGCGCACAGAATCAGCAATTATTCAATGACTGTGGAACAAACATGTCTTCCTGTGGAGCATGTAATCAAACCATAAATGGTTCTGATACTTACTATTCAGCATAGATAGTTTGAATGATAACATGATTATGATGAAGGTATTTGCAACCCTTCCATTAGTCTTAGTGCAGGCACAATAACACATCTTTAACATGTCGTCTCTCACTGTTGGTCACAGGAGGAATTATATTCTGAAATTTCAGGGCTGCACTAAAAATGAGTCATCCCAATCGATAATTATTTGATTTGAACTGTCATACCTCTGAAATGTGTAAAATGATATTACACATTACTATAGCATTGTATCTAATTAACAGGTTTCAAAATAGCTCTCATTATTGGCCTCTCTGGGGAACTGTAGTTATGACCGTGCCTGTCACATTATGACAAAGATTCAGTTACAGGATGTCATTAAGGCAATGCTTTGTTTAAATTATTATATCTGGCTTATTTACATTGACTGAAGATTAATGAGAAGTCAAAAACTCCCATAAAAAACCCCAGTAGAAATATGAAAGGTTGTTGAATTCACAGTTGTGTTAAGTACAAAGCCAAAATGTGTACATTATCTATATATCAGTGTGTGGGTGTTTGTGTGTATGACTAATTGTGTGCAATATAGAGATTGGGGAATACTGTATATGCTGTGGGCACAGTATCACTATGTGGGAGGCTCTGGAAGTCATAAATAAAGATCGACGATTCTATCATGTTCTAAACTCAGAAAGCTGTAATATTTAACACAACCGCTTTAGAAGTGTTGATCTAAACAAGGCTTTCCCCATGATACCACATTAACTTTCTCAGTATCATTGGCTCATTTCCCTGAAAAATATCCAGGCGTGTCAAAAGTCAAACAGCCTTAAACGAAAAGAATTAAGCCAGCTAGCATGAGCCATAACACTAATGGAAAGCAGTGAATCAAAATTACTGCAGGAAATGAGTGCTTAGTTCAGTTACTGCTGGAAAAACTGAATGGGCTCCAGCTGGGCTATTTAAGCGTGACTTCATGTACACCTTAAAACCAAGGGCACAGCAGATTATAACCTTTAACCTCTTTTGTAAAATTGGACAGATTCTGGAAATGAAATGCAGCATTTCAGGATAAAAGTCAAGTTAAATGCATTCATGGTGAAATCCCAGTATTGTTTGTGCCTCTACAGAAATCTCCAGAAACTCCATTTGCATAACTCGCGCTGTGATTTTTCCCTTCTCCTCATTTGATTTTCTACTCTACTCTTTCATTTTTTTTCCCTTTATTATCGCTGTAAGGTTTAATTCATTCTCTTAGCCAAATGCCTTTTTAAGAGTACTACTGTATTTTGGACGACAACACTAATGTGTTTATGTTTTGACTGTATATATGTTGTACAGTTTTTGTGTGTGAGAGAGATGATGATGATAATGTCTGTAATTCTGATGATATCTTCTGCCTTACAAATGACCAGTGTTCTCCCAAAAGTGTTTTTGTAGCAGTGGTGCTGGAGTTTCTGTACTTAATTTGGGTTTGAGTGCAGTTTATAGATCTGAAATAACTGTTATTCAAACACTTTATTATAATCCACCTTTCAGCCCTAAACAGTGATTCTGTTTCAGGGGGAATATTGACTAATTGTAATGTTTTTATTTTAGATTTTTGTTTTTTTTTTCAATGATGATGGTGTTGTGTTGATGTTTCGATTGTAGATTGAACATACTGCCATGTACAGATTTCTGCATGCATATCCTTGGTGTTAAATGACTGTATAGAGTAACAGACATGCACACACAGACTAACTTAACTATTTTAAGATTGTAGCTTATTCTGTGACTTTGCAATATTGTTTTTATTTTAAGCCCTTTGAGGCGACTGATACAAAATCTTGCAATTAAAAAAAACGTAAGTTTTTGAAAAAATGTTAATCAGTATTAGTCATCATTAATAGGTACAGTCGATTATACAAAAAGCAACTTTGCACACTGACACCTGAGGCCTATCCAACCTCTAAACAAAATCAGCAGATTCACTGCCCCACTCAAAGACTCCTCAGAAGTCAGTGTTGCAGGAAAGGAGAGTGTTTCCTGTTTTCTGTGCTCCAGATGGTCGAGGGACTCATCCTCTGACAGCCAGACATGAGCAGGTTGTTTACCCAGAGGATCTGAGGAATTCTGCAGTCATTTTTTTCTCATGTCACAATACAGTGCAATCATAGAGTAACACTTACCCTTGTAGGTACATTATCAGTATGTGTATATTTTTATGTAAATAAATTATGTGTCAATTCATGAGTAAACATGCCTCTCTTAATATGGCTAATCTTGCAGCAGGCCAGCTGTTGCCTCTGTGGTTGCTGCGGTCTCTTTGACATTTTGAATGTTTCCTTTTGCTACATGGTTTGCTCTAAATTAAGTTTTTGGCCGATTTTCAGACTAATCTCTCAATCAGACACTTTCCAGCATGAGGGTGCTCATACTTCTCAAGCACCACTGATGCTTTTATTTGTTTAAATGCCATTTTTAGTATTGCTAGCAATGAGGCTCTATATGGCAATGTCTGACAGTTGGTCCAACAATTTGGTCATGATTGAAGTATCTCAAGAACTACTGAATGGACTGCAATGATGGTCCCCAGAGAATGAATCCAAATGGCTTTCGTGATCCCTTGACTTTTCTCTCTAGCATAATGGCGTTGACATTTGTGGTTTTGAAAATGAAATGTTTCAACAACTGCCATGACAGTTGCCGCATTCCTTTCTCTCCGCTGAAGAAATGTAACAGTTTTTTGTGATCCCTCAGTTTTTCTTCTCCCTCAGCGCCGTCATCAGGTCAAATTTTTAATTTGCCAGTACTTTAGTGGACAAACTAACTGGTAACATTTCTGTTAGCATAAGCTGTACTTTGTCTTTAGTGCTAATGAGCAAATATTAGCACGCTAACACGCAAAACTAAGATGACAAACTAGGTAAATATTATACTTAACATCAGCATGTTAGCATTGTCATTGTGAGCAGCATGTGACATTAGCATTTACCTTAGCATCAGATCTGCTAGCATGGCTATAGGCAGTTTTTGCTATTCTGTACTGCTTTGGTGTAAATTCAGTCTTGTTAAATGACAAATTTAGGGCTACACATTCACAACTAAACCACATTATTCATGTGAAGTTGACTTTACACCACTGAGGAAGGCCTCATACCATATCTCCTGTTCCTTTGTTTTTGACTTAGCTGTGTCTGTACTTTTGACAGCGAGTATACTGAAAACCTTTGTGTGGTTTTCATCAAAATGTATGAAAAGGTTGGTCATGGAACAACTTTTTTTTTTTTCATGAAATTGATCAAACTTGTCTTAAAGGACCAGTGTATAGAATTAATGGCATCTAGTGGTCAGGTTGTAGACGCAACCAAGTGATAGCCTCTCATTCTAAGCTAAAGGAAGGAACAGTTTTTATTTTCTGGTGATGGTTCACTCATGAAAACATTATTCATTCTATTTCTGACAACAGATCCCCCCTAATCTTGCACACTAGTCCTTTAGGAAGGGCATTACTTCGCAATAAAAGACATGTGGCTTTTAATTTTTTTTTCCCATGAAAGTGAGCATTAGACAAAAGAGAAAGTAATACTACAGTGTTTGCCTAATTTAATACCAGTGGATCATTTCATCATCATTGCCTCGGTGGCCACCTCTCCAGGCACAGTCAAAACAACGTATTAATCCCAAGCTAGTACTGAAGGAGAAAGAGGAGGAAAACTACATTTGGGGACAGTCTCTCAAGTAAAACTCGCACACCTTGACAAATACATGACTCTACTGAGTGTCACCTAGTTCAGGTTCCTTACAGTCACAAAGTGAGCTTATCCGATTTAGCTTAAAGGCTCAGAGCACTTCTTGAATACTCCACACTGAAACTTTATAAAAATCTGTTTCCATGGCAATTTTAAAAATAGTCTCATTAACCGTCTGTACAGTGATGTTGTTGATGAAAATAATAAAAAAAAAAAAGATGCAAATCACACTTAAGAAAACTGGTAAAAGTTTGCACTGGGAAAGCGTTTGCCTTTAAGGATTGAGTCCAGACTTTGAGTGTTCTCTCTCACCAAATAAGGATTTTTCACTGCTTGCTCTCTCTAACCAGACTGCTAGGCGCACAACAACCCCCAAACACTCCCACCATCCTCTCCATAGTGTAAACACAACCACAGTTGAGTTGTTTCCATCTCAGCTCAGCAAGTTGCAATGTCAAAACACGTTCAGGTCACCGAGATGTAACGCAGGCACAACACAGAGTATACAACCTGGATTAAATTCAGTTAAGTCAGTCAGTCGATATCCCAGCCTGACGAAAAACAACCAGTATTCTAATCACAGCACATTTACAAGAAATTTGCCTTTTAACTATCTTGGGTCCTGACCTTGTGGGTAATATATTCTGAGGGCAGTCAGTGTTTCTCGGAGATCTGGCTGGGCGTCAAAAGTGGTTTTTAGAATTCAGTTTTAGAAAATTTATCCTGGGTAAACAGCAGATGGCATTTGACTGTAATTAATGAAATTGCATGAAGCTCAGGGTAAGATTATGCTTCCATAAAACTATTAAATCCTTGCAGTGTAAATGAACTGAATAAATGCTTGAGGATATTTGTTTGGAAGCCAAAAAATGAATCTAATGACCATTGTTGCTTTGTGTAATCATCTTTCACTCTTAATTTCTCCCACCTCTGCTTACAGGATATTATGTAATAAAACAGAATGACATATGAAGTGTGAGTTTCATGAAATTATTTCTTTAATTCTTTGACTTCAGGCTGGTTTTGTTTCTTTCTTTTACAGGGATGATGTCAGTATTTAAACAACTGCTGAAGCTGTGTTCAACATGACCTGATAGTAACTGTATATAAGCACAACAGTGCCATGTGCTGGACAATGAGGTAAATTACAATGAGCTAAATATTGATAGACCGCAATGGTGGATTACTGGAAAAAGTGTGTGTACAAGACTTTACCAGCAAGGACTACAAGTATCATAGAGAGACTCATAGAAGTAGAGTGTGTCTACGTGTCTGTCTACATGCACTCTGCCTTTCCCACTGGATTTCCTGTGCATGAGCACTGGCATGATTCATGTGCCCAGATATCCAAGTGTATACGTGTGTATTTTCTGAATATTTGTGTGTGTGCATGCCTTTTTCCCAGGCTTCCTGCCAGTACCTCCACCGCTGGCCAAGACATTGCTAAATAAGGAAGACAAAGTCTGTCCCGCGCTCTGTCTACTGCATTTTCACTCTCTCCCGAACTCATGTTACAACCTCTTCACCCAGCCAGTATACATTATACATACAATGACATTTATGTTTTTTCAAAAGGCACTGACACTATTTGATGTTTCTCTTAAGAGCTACAGTCCTCTTAAATGGAATGAAAGAAGATCACACACAAAAGCACACAGAGCCACTTGATGAGAGTAGATCAAATGTTTACTCTTTTCATGGAATATCTTTATCACAACTTTCAGTTAAGAATGCATTTTGATTAGAAAATTTAAACAATCCTTTCACTGAGTCTTGATATGAAATATAAAGTAGAGATTTTTTCTAGCTAAAGAAAAACTTCCACTGGAAACTACAGGCACCTTTTTTTTTTGTTTGTTTGTTTTGTTTCATTTTTTCATCTTCACACCAGAGACCATTATAACTGTATTCACACAGCAGAGTAGAGAGAACGTTCACAGTCACACATCAGCCAGGTGATGGAGGATTTCACACCTGAGAAGGCGTGGAGAGATTACTGGCTTGGAAGCAAGGTGAGCCCATGAGCTGAGCTTGTGCGATATCAGGATGAGCCTCTTCCATCCCTCTTCATTAATATTCATGACTAAGCATGGGCCCGTGTTGATATGGGTCTTATCTTCTTAGAGAGAGCAACATGGATCCATGTGGGTTCATTTCTGATTTTTACAATCTCCTCAAAACTGAATCTAAATTATGTCTGACAGAATTTCTATTCTGAGCCACAGTTGTTAGTAATTAACTGGAATTCATGCAATAAATCTTAACTATATATAACCATAATTTATCAGGACAATAAGGAGAAAAAAAACTCTAGCAGGAGCTCTGCAGACTTTCATCTGAAGACACAAACTGAGTAAAATGATGCCTTAAACTGAGCTTCATTAAAACATACAGATCCTGGATGCCATTTGAAACAGACAAGTTTCAATCAATGGTATGTTTCCTTAAGAAGCTACAACCAGCAACAGCATCATTCAGTACTGTAAATTTGGATGACTACAATGAGAGAGGATACTGTACACTACATATAAATGAGTTAAAAGTCACATCTTTGTGCGTGTAAATGCTGACAAATTCCAGTTTGTCACATTTTCTACAAATGGCTAAATTAACCTGAACTTGATCGCTTGGCAACATCATAACTTGAACACTGATCTGTTTCTTAACTCTTCTGTGCGTATCAAACCTGTAGCATTTGCTTTGCTGTCTACATTTGGACTGAGCCTAAATCATTTATGTCCAGACAATCTAATCAAACCGTCCTGAAAAATAAAAGAAGCAGAAATATTTGTGAGCCAGACAAGTTGGTCCTGGTCAACAATGTGACTCTTACTGCCAATATACTGTATTAACCCCATTATTCTGTGACTGTGACTTAACAATACAAGTTCAGTCCTCTACCTTAATACAATCAATGCCACCACCCAATATATTTCTGGCAGATGGCAAACACTTGGACACTTGGTGTGTTTTTTCAAAAGCTCAACAAAACACAGCAATGCAAAACAAACAAACAAAACCCACAAAAAGAATCTTGAAAACATGAGAAGAGAGGAAATGCCAAACTTTTTACATTCATTTTACACCTTAACAAGGCTGTTTCTCTCTGTCTTTCCATCCACTTCCCACCTCTTTTCAGTCTGTCCTCTCAGGGCCTTATATAGATAAGAGTTTGGCCTTAAATCACTCCAGATGCAATGTTGCTGCTCCCTTTCCCTTTCAAAACTTCACTGCAGTGGGCCGCCCAAACTGAGAAAAATAAGCTGGTGCTCAGCAACCAGTTAAGGGTGGGTAACATGGCGTCCGCTCTGCAGTTCTGCACCTTCTCACCCCGACGAACCCTTTGCCGTTGGCCCCAGGACCTGTCCATCAAAACACCTGACACTTGAGCCTGGCTTAGGCTGAGCTAGACGGCGGCGTGCGGCCTTCCCAGTACTTCTTATACGCCGCTTGGAACATCTCTTTACACCGCAGTTTCGCATTCAGCCGGGAGCAGATGAGGAACGAGCCGCCCATCTTGCGGTGCAACGAGTACGTTTCCTCTGGAGGCGGGGTGAGACGGTGTTTGAGCATCACTGGGATGAGGTTGTGGATTCTCTCTGTGGTGGACTGAGAGCCAAAGTCGAAGGTCTCTGTGGAGGCGAAGGCCTCGCCGAGGATCATCACCGCATCCACGTGAGCGTTCACCATTGCCTGGATACAAAGAGTGAAAAATATACTGCAAACTCAGTCACAACTTATGAACAACCTGTATACTAACTGCAGTTGCATGTCTAAAACAATAAATGGATATTTGCCCCAGAAGAAGAACCTCATGCCAATTCACAGCCTTGGTGTCTGATGTAAAGGAGGCAGAAAGATATAAGATGAGATGTGAGACGTGAGATAATTACCTTTGACTCATACCCAGTTAGGAACTTCATCTCGATAGATTTCTTCAGAACTCCCTCACTGTCGCCCTCAGCAGCTGAACGGATTACCTACAATCACAAACAGGTCACAGACGTTACTACTAGCATACATCATCCACCATGATTATATAACAATGAAAAGTAAGAAAGAGGCTGACTGGTCTTACCTCTATGTAGACATCTGTGAAACTCTGATCAAACCCTCTCGTGGCTCCAAAGTCTAACAGTGCCACCTACACAGACATAATCCAATGATCACTTATTTTCATTCCTTTCAAATCTCACTTTAAGTGCCATATTATTACCTGTAGTAGAAGTAACTCTAGTAACAGACATTATTTTGACTGTAGACACACTCACCCTGTGTGTCTGTGGATCATAGAAGAAGTTGGACCAGTTTGGGTCAGTCTGCATGTATCTGAATTCAAACAGCTCTCTGAGGCACAACATCAAGATGTTATAGCAGATCTAAGAAAGAAAGAAGGATATACAGATCTTGTTATTATTCACTGTTAAATCGAATTGCGTTATATTCATCCTTCTGTGTCTTAATGTGTCTTTGCCTGTGAAGTTCACTGTACTGAGGTCAACTAAGAAAGAGAAATATAAAGGACTGGGGAAAGCAGGGATTTGTGGGAGGAAATGAAAGGACTGGGGAGAAAACAAAAAGGGCAACAGCTAGGAGCAGAAGCAGTACCCTTTCCTGCCACTAGAGACCCATCCACCTACCAATCTATTTATCAGTTAGAAACAAACCAGCTCTCTGTCTCACACACACCCCTCTGAACACATTACCTAATGCGTTCCTCCCCATTAGTCAGCTAAATATGTATTGACCTCTCCACCCGCCTTGTGCCTGGTGTACCTCGTTCTTTAACTCCTGTGTCAGGCTCTCAGCCTGGTCCAGGGGAAACCCAGGGACAAGCTCTGTGGTCAGGACATGGCTGCTGCTCAGCTCCTCAATCACCTCTGGTACATAGAAGAATGGATGGTCCTTCAGTAGCTCCCTGGGTCAGACAAGAATAGATACAAAGACACATACACACAGGTTAAGTAGGCAGGTAGTCCATATAGAGTATTACAACTAAATATAGTTGGCTGGCAGTTGTAGTTTCTCTGACCTTGAACTAAAGAGATTAATATTTAATGAGGGAATGGAATAAGCCAACTATAGACTTGCAGACATGAACCTATCTTTGTGTATGTAATTTGAGTGAAACACAAATCTCTGTGAGATGTGTCCTGTGAGAGAGAGAGAGAGAGACAGAGACTGTGCAGTATATTCACTTAAGCAATGGTGCTAGAGTCATATAAAGCCATGGTTTTAACAAGGATACAAACCATAGAGTATAATTCAAGCACTTGTTTGGTGCATCAGCCAGTCAGTCAATAGTTCTACAGTGTACTGTGGCTAGCCCTGCACAGACAGTTGGACTTCTAGAACGCAGTTCACCCTGCACATACAGCTGGAGTTCTAGAATGCAGTTAGCTATTCATATACAGTTGAGTTCTAAAATATAGTTAGTCCTGCTCATACAGCTGGGGTTCTAGAATGCAGTTAGCTCTGCACGTTATGACTGGAGTTCTAGAATATGGTTAGCCCTTCACATTTGGTTGAAGTTCTATAATTCAGTCAGCCTTTAACATGTGCTTGGAGTCCTGGAATGTGGTTAGCCCTGCACATACGGTTGGAGTTCTGGAATGTAGCCCTGGATTTTAAGTAGTTGTTGAAGACAGTTAGCCTGGATTAAAGATAGTTATTGCAAGCAGGAAGGATGTCAATTAATGAAATATTTAGGGATTATCTGACTCCCTAGACTGTGATATGTGCTGCATATACTCAAACGTTTGCTACATAATACCTGAATTTCTTTGCACACTGGGCTTCTCTAATATAGTCGCACTCCAGTGCTAGTTCTCTTCTCATTACGTCTATCAGATGCTCTGGAAACAGACCTACAGAAATACAGAGACATAAACAAAATGGAAGAAAATGTAAGACAAGCTATTACAGGATTATATAATAATACAGACAGTAACAAACTAAGAAACAGGTGGCAAAGAGACAGAGGAAGATGGAGAGGAGACAAGCGGTGAATGAATGAGGAGAAACAAAGTACAGTTGAGTGGAGTAATGCATGTGCGTGTAGTGTCTGTGCATGAAGATGATGAGTGTGCCCGTGTTTGATTGCATCTGTTTATTTGCTTGAGTGTGTACCTTCAGGCAGGGCATTGCTCATATTCAGCACTGTCATCAGGTTGTTGACATCACTGTTGATACTCTGAGCCACACCGGGGTACTGGCAACAAACAAAGAGAAACAGCAAGAAAGAGAAAAATATGTTTCATTTTAATTTGATCCTAAAATTAGGGGAAATAACAAATGGTGTCTTTGATGTCATCAATATCTCTGTAGTGTTGTTATTCATTATGTCACTTTAAATGCTGCTGTATCATCATCACAGAGATGACTTCTAAAGTGTATCATTGGTATAATGTAATTACAGCTTTTACTGAGATTGCAATTACTATTAATAATTAAATAATAATAATACCATTACATTCAATTATTGCTGGCATATTCTCCATAAATTCTAAAAGCATTTATTTTGAATGATTAAGACAGCAATTAGACAGATAATCCCTAAATACTGTAATGGCATAAAATTACTTTAGTTCAGATGTCTCTCAGTAAGAAACCACATGCATCTGATTTTTACACTTTTTGTACTGCCTCTGATCTGATCTGTAAACAAAGTCTGTAAACAGACCAGAGAGATCAGATTATCTATGGTTTCTCTATGTGTGAGTGCTTGAGAAAAAAAAATACTAAGTCTCCAGTGTGACAGAGTTTATCCTGAAAAGATGGGAATGTACAGTATACACACAAGTGTTTGCAGCCTACCTGTATTTTCATGGCCACCTCCCTGCCATCCTTCATCCTTGCCAAGTGAACTTGGCCAATGGATGCTGCTGCAAATGGACGCTCCTCAAACGATTCCAGCTTGTCTCTCCAGTTAGGACCCAAGTCGCTGTTCAACGCTTTCTATAGACAGACATAACAACAGTTGATATTTTTGCCATTTGTCATATTTACCTTGACATACTGTTATTGAAATAGTACAGTTTTATTTTTTTACTGCTGGAGTTAAAAGTTTGGGCCTTACAGTGGGCTTGATAATAATAATGTATTGCTACCAGGAGCAAAACAGATTTCATTATTCTTATTACATCATCAGTTAAAAATGTACAATAGCTGGTTAATGCAAAAGAAAAGAAAAAGAAACTCTTACTGTCATTTGTTTGATTGGCATGAAGTCAGCACTCTGTCTTACACGCTCAAAGATCTTGGCAAGCTGAGGGTTGATGAATGCATCATCTGAAACACAGACACACGCCTTGGTTTGTTTAAACTGGACAGAAATGCAGGTCTGGAGGCACAGGCAGACAGATTTTCCTACAAATCTGAATATTGTTAAAATCAATAAATTAACATTACTGTGCGTACTTTCTTTGATGCAAGGAGTATAATTTAAGAGCTCATACAGCACCCACTTTGTTTTTCTTCAAGCACAGATGAATAGCTGCAGTAAATCTCAGCTGCAGTTTTCCACTAAGAACATCAGCTGAGTTAAACCAGACTTGACCAATTTAAGTCAGAGAGTCAAGTGAAATTAAATTAAAGATCCCAGGTTAAATTGGCATCACAATAAAAGCTAATACTGCAACTAAAAGATTGGTTTTGGCTGACATCGCTGATGATATGATGAATCTGTGTTTCAAACTATTATCAGTTTTAAAATAGTTTTAGAGCCCTCAAGGTTGACACTATTTTGGACTGGTGCTAAAGGGTACAACGGTTGGACAGACCATCATCCAGCCACAACGGCATTCCTGCCATGACAGATAAATGTCAACAGTGTGCAATAGATGACTGCAGTGATTTTTATCCTCCAGATTTACATGACTCCGGTCAGTCAGACTATAATTTAAGTCTCAATTAAGTCATCCTTTTTCATTCTCTGTAGGGAGGAGGAGTGGGGTTGTGTGTTTGTGTGTGTGTCCAACTACAAAAGACTACTGTGACCTTTTGTCCATAATTTAAGGATAAACTTGTCACCACTTCAGAGATACAGTAAAGCTGTGACTGGTCTGCAAATAACCACATACATGCACAAAAGGTCAGTCCTCTGTTTAACAAATGATGGGCCAGCCAATGTCCTTTTCTCCTCTGCTACTGCTTTTGAAGTTTATTACATCTTCAACACTGTAATGTCTGCGTTAAGTTTGCCCTAACATATGCGGAATTCAGCACATTAATGCCAAAGGACAAGGTTACCAACCAAAGTCAGGCAGTGGGTGAAACAACAAACATAATTAACGACGTGTTTACTGCTGTTACCCGACCTGGCTGCGCTAACTCTGTGCCAGGATGTTTACTGCCACTGGCCTTCCACTCTTGTATTACCTGTCTAATGTGCATCAAAGCAAATATGCATCAGCGCTATGGATACAACTCTGGCAGACTGTAAAGAAAACAGCTCACAGAATCTTCACTATATCTGTACTCGGCAGTCTCTGAAGTCAGCCTGCCTGTTTTCAACAACAGCAGCATGTTGGCAGAGAAAAGTTGACCTGGCAGTCACTGATCAGCAACAGCCAGATGTCTGTGCCAACTTTCTTTGCCGACAGTTGTGATCCAGGGCTTCCTTTGCTGTAATTTTAAGCTGAAAAATTCCAGGAATAGTGTGCAGTATTTCCTAAATATGGCAGGTCATCTGTGGCCTCCATATCTGGTGGAAACAACAACTGTGTGTGCTTTTGTTAGCGAGCTCCCACACCAGATGATCTGCATTTAAACGCTGTTGCTGAACAATAGGACAAAGCTGCTGTGTTAATGGAAACCTTTTAACCATCACATTAGGATACAGCAAATGCATCCAAATAATCATGTTTTCTTCTGTTTTTCTGCCTTCTGTCATCCATCCTTACTCTTTTTCATTTTTCCCCACACTGACTCACACGCCTCTGCTGCTGGATATTATGGACAATGCCAGCCACTCTCTGCACACCGTCACCAGCAACCAGAGGAGTCTGTTCAGCGAAAGATTGCTCCTCCCCATGTGTAGGACCAACAGGCTTAAGAACTCCTTCGTCCACCATGCCATCACGCTCTACAACTCCTCACTTGGGGGGAGGAGGAGATAGGGTATGGAGGACAGAAGGGAGTGGTAGCCACTTAATGTGCAATAATCCACCTGGACACTCAATAACCTCATCCACCGCCAGACATATACAGTTCAGTATATTTATATTTATCTTAATGCCATATACAGACCAGTATACTCAGTATATTTATCTTAATTCATTCTTTATTCTATTCTATTTATATTGTGTGTTGTTTGCAAACTGTCCTATGTGCTGTGTCTGTCTGTATAAGCTGCTGGAAACTTAATTTCCCTGAGGGAGTCATCCCAAAGGGATCAATAAAGTCTGTCTAAGTCTAAGTCTTCTTATCTCTACCTCCTCCCATCTCACTCTGTTTGCTACTTTTTTCTTTGTGAGTGTAAACTTTTGTCACCCACCTTGAATGCTAAGCATCTGTCCCAGTTTTAACGCAGCTCCTCTGACTTTGCAGAGGGTTCTGACGATGCGTTCAGCGTTGGCCTCGGATAGGAAGGGGC
The DNA here is from genome assembly GCF_001640805.2 of Lates calcarifer. Taxonomy (NCBI): domain Eukaryota; kingdom Metazoa; phylum Chordata; class Actinopteri; family Centropomidae; genus Lates; species Lates calcarifer. Next base: position 14,402,073 of record NC_066839.1, read on the forward strand.
TTGAGTCCAGAACTGCTTTCTTATTTTCACCTGCAGCGACACAAATCAGAGAGGGTTTCGGTCAATGCACTCGGTCAATGGTAGAGACGATAGCTTCTTTTACACCAGTACCTCAACTCTCTAAGTTAATCTTTCCCTCACCCTCTCTACAGGTGTTAATAAGGTATTCAACATTTGTTGTTTCGTGTACAATCTTGTGCCGTCAATCAAAATCAACATCAGTAGTTTTAGATTTAGGTTTATACACAGTATGTGTACACGTTTGTGTACATACTGTAGTAGATGTGTGTCTCTGCGCATATATGTGTCAGTAGGTCGTCAGGTAGTGTGTTTTAGTGTGCCTGAAGTCGCCTTCAGAAGCTTTAACAGATTTACCACGCTCACAAACAGACTTAGGAGTGTGTTCAGGACGTCCCTGCTGGGATTATCACACACACACAAAGATAAACGCCCACAAACAGACGCACAAATGCCACCGATTTATGCCCGTATGCTCTGTTTCAGCTTAGCTATGTTTTAGGATTAGTAGGATCACTGTGCAGAGCAGGAATGTCTGCTTTTTTTGGTCTGGAGCATGAGGGAACATGCATGAAGGAATGAGTAATGAAAACAAATGGCTTATTACAACAGGAAGGCAGAGGCAAAATCTGTGTGTGTATGTCTGTGTGTGTTCTTACCATGAACAAGAACAAACATATACTGCCTAACTTTACATGCACAAAAATCTCAGATGGCCTTAATAATGACTTAACCAGAACATTAATATGTTGACAGTGAATTTGTCTGTGCACACAAATCCATATTACATTGCATACTGAAAAAGACAACTTTACTCTCAGCACAACAGTGGTGAACCTGGTCTTGTATGAGATTCAGTGAAGACATATACCAGCTATTAAGACTGGTATATTTCATAAATCCAAAACAAAAAAAATAACACCTGAGTATCAAAAATATCTGAGTAATAATCTTTTAACTATAAAACCCATTCATTGCGTGAGCCTGTGTGTGTGTGTGTGTGTGTGTGTTTGTGTGTTTGTGTGTTACCTGCTGCACCGTGTCTGATGGTCTTCTTAGCAACTTCTGCCAGAGCTCCAATACCCAACCCTACAGCTAGACCTGGTGGATACAGGACAGCCAGAAACAGACAGAGCAAATAGACAATTAGAGTGGACCAGTTCATTATATAAACACCAATGTATCAATGTTTTCAGTATATAAAATGTAAATGTAAAAATATAAATGGCAGAATATAAAATGTTGTAAATAATGGCACAAAAACTGCAAACAGTGCTACTTTTGCCATCCCACAGAGCACATGGAAATCTAATCATGTAGGAAACAAGCTGCTGAAATACTTAAACCTTTGAAAAGTTAGAGGATTATTTTGGCAGATAGTGAAAAGAAAAAGAAGGAGTGCAAGGGTTGGGGACTGTTTGGGAGTGAGCTCTTCCAAGCCTTTGCTAGCCCCCACCTTACATAACTCAGTATTACATAATCAGTTAGTCAGCAGTCTCTGGAGCGACAAATCTGCGATGCTACGGTAGATAGGCAAATCAGGACAAGATGTGCTTTGCATTTCTCCATAGGTCACAAACATGTCATCAACTCTATTGTTGGAGACAGGTTACACTACACCTGCAGAAAAAAATGTATATGGAGCTTTGTACTGCAAACACGTGTGTGTTAACTATGTGTAACCTGAAACTCACTGTGTGTGATTTCCTGCTTCAGCTAGGATTTTAAATGCAGAAGTAAATTTAAATTTGAACACATAAATGCAGTTACACAGCAGATGAACAAGCATCATGTCACTATATATAAATATATATATATATGTATGATCTCAATGTGTACAACTCCCAGCCAAACAGATCAGCATTTCTCTGAGTGACAAAAATCTTTCCAGACCAAGCACAAGTGTCTGTCCATCATTTCAGAGAGCTGTGTGTTTGCAGAATGTCTCCTGTGCACTACTTGCAAGCTTTACCAGATGATTCCTGTTCCTGTTATTTTATATTCATAACAAGATAAACTGAAATATAAACCTTTTTCTCAACAAACCTCAGCATAACCTTTTAAAGAAGTGAAATGCATGGCAACAGCAAGAAGTTACTTTAATCGCTGATGCTAGGAAACATACCAACAGATTTTTTGATACTATGAATCACGCCGCTGCTTGTTTCCAACCTAAACTGCCTAAAACCTGAATTCTTCATCTGCATTCTCTACTGTGAAACTTCTAAGTTGTATAACTTTGTCAATAAACACTGCAGGACAGTGAAGGACAGACTGAGGCCACAGTCCTCCACCACCTCCCCTCCCGTTTTCAACACCTTCTACATGTTACCACTGTCAACATGCTGAATCAACTCCACTCTTCCTTTTCCGTCTCACTGCAACCTGTATCACAGCTGATGAGCTGAGGCTACATTCTGCTGCATATATTTGTGTTGGCAGTTCATCCTGATTCATCCCACTCTGTTCTGTGTTTACTTCTGTACACTGTTTATTTTCTCCTTTGCTCTTACAACTTTAGCATCTCTGTTCAACTTTTTTTTAACCACCTGTTAACTTATCCATCATCTGTCTGTAATGAAGCTACAAGCTGCTGATATACTAGCTCCGATCCTTCACGTTAAGCTACACCTACAGCTGGTTCTGAGCTTTTCACTATGCTTGTGTAAACATTTTCACCTTTGAATAAGCTTATCGCTGAAAAATACATCCTGTCAAGATATGACTTGGAGACTAGAAGAGTCTTGTTTCTGTACCTGCCTTTATCTGCCAACATGCTGATATTACATTCAGTAATTTTCAGTACTGGTTGACACATAAATCAAACCAAAAATAATTTGAAAATGCAAGGCATGGACAGTATTCCTTCTTGGCAGTCAGTGTGACTAATCTAAAAAAGCATGGCTACATCTGCTACAACTTCAGTTTTATTACCATTTGGGTTTATTTGTGCATTTAAGATCATTGGATGTTAGATTTTTTGTCTTATTTGCAGATCATATTGGCAGAAGTTTGTGTGTTTAAATACAGTATGTCAAAGCTAACAGACTGAGGCCCCATGTAACATGGTTTAACAGGTTTAAAGGACACAAAACACTCTGTGGCACCAGCACACATCAGCAGATTTTGATACAACCATGTATAAAATGCTGCTGTTCTCTCTCAGTCTGTTGGTGTCTCACTCTGCCGGCCTGTAGCTCACTACAAAAGGTCTGTATTTATCACAAGCACATTAATTAGGGCTGGGTAAGCTTGACCTCATTTTAGTGTTTGTGTTTCTGTAGCTCCAGGGTCCAATACTAGTCCTCCTGTTTGTTATATTCCTGCATGTTGTGTGTTTTTCCTCTACCTGTGTACTTTCTTTTTCAGTTGGAGTTAAATTTGTCTTCATATGTGTATTCAGTGTTGTTTATCACTGTACAGCCCTTTGAGAAGGTCATGGTATGACCTAACAACACCAACTGCCCTGTACCAGGTGGCCCCCAGCTTGTAGTTACAGTGTGACTGAAGATTACAAGGTTAAGAAGTTTCCAGAGAATCATAGCATAAGAGAAACCACATAATGTTTGATCCTCTCTTGTTTGCCTCTTGTTCTCTAAACACAAATATTAAATTGCAGGTAGGTTCTGTACTTGCAGACTTGCATGCAGACAAACATCAACAGATACAGACAGACAAACAGCCAGTGAATCAACCAAGATTCAGACACAGTAACAGAGTTGTATTACTGTACCTCCGAAGTTGGCCAGTCTGCTGAGGCGAGTCACAGGCACTTTCCTCTCTCTGGCTCTCTCACTCAGCTAAAGAAGACACAACAGTAAAGAAACTGTTCTTAAAAGTATATGGAAAGTATGCGTTCACATCTGTGCATTTGTGTCCAGGAATAAGAACCGAGGAATAAATATCACCATCTGTTTGTGTGGTTTGGTCTCAGCCCTCTTGCTTTGTCTCGCTTTCTCAATGTCTTCGGCCGTCAGCCCTCCAACTGTGGATGGGTCCTGATGGTAGCTCCTGATCGGCGTGACCTGATGCTGACAGTATAGCTGTCCCCACACATGCCTGTTCAGACTGTGGTTGTAGAGGTGATGGTGTCCAATGAAATTTCTGCCATACACAAAACATAAGTGATTACCTTTATCCTCCACGCAGTGGCAAAAGCTTATCTGAATAAGAGACTATTTATACCTGGCATCTTGGTGGTAAGATCTGGTGTCTCCACTAAACTGTTTGCTGGGGTCTTTGTATCCCTCAAACAGAGACTTTTTCCCACCAACATGGCTTGCCCCAGCTGCTGTGCTGTGATGGGTGGTTTCGTCACTGCTACTTCCTGAGTGATTCACTGTATAATCACCCTCCTCCCTGAACTCTGAAGATGCAAACGCACTGTCATCCTGAGGAAAATCAAACTCTGACTCGGAGGAGGTTTGCTGCTGGCCTGATAGCTCCTATAAAGACAGATATACATATGCACTATTACACGATTCAAATATACCCACACTACTCTCATCAGTTAATGCAACATACAGTTTTATCTAAATGCTCTATGCTACCAGTTCTGACAGCAGTACAGTACTGACAGTTCACACACCTCCATTTTCATCATGGCAGCAGAGAGGCCTTGCTCTGCAGCTGACTGGACACTCTGGACAGCAGCACCAATTCCTGGGACTCCTGGGTTATAAATACCAAAATATAGAATTTATAGCTTTATTATCTCTATTGCCCACTGAAAATTGTCACCACACAGCACAGGAAAATAAGTTAAATTATCAGTATTATCCTTAAATGCCAGACAATAAAATCATCTAAAAAGTCAGACTTTGTTTTAACTAGCTTGCTATCTACTATCCCAATAATATGAAGGCAAATGTTGTATTACCTTTTTTATACACTTGCTAGCATATTTGCTGACAATTCCTTTCTGAACAATTAGTAAAGCTAGCCACAAATTAGTGCATTAATTGCAAGTAGCAGGTTTGCTAACCGACTTTAATGTCGTTACCACTCCTTTTCAAAAGTTAACAGTTCATTGCGATGCTAGCCCTTTTTAAAATTTTATGTTTTTATCATAATTTATTTGCATAATGTGCTACAGTGTAGAAACAAATACTGTATTGCCAATTCTTTGAGCTTGCTAGCATTTTGGATAATGTTGCATTACAAACAATACGTAAAGCTAATCAAAAGCTAGCAAGTTAGCTAAAAGTTAGCTTTTCTTTCCATTATATAAAATGCGTTAAGAGTATTTTTCAAATTTGAGGAACAAATAGGTATGTTAAACGTACCTGTCCCACTGCGCAGGGCATTGGCCTGAGTCTCCACAACCGCCTGGCTCAGCTTAGGCCAAGCCTCTCATCAGTAACATCATATCACCTGCCATGATGGACTAAAGACAGAGACACAGAGGAGGACAGGAGAGAGTGAGAAAAAAGAGAAGAAACACAGAGAAATGTATGCTAAATATAAAAATTAGCTATACTACATCTTCATCCACTGACAATAAAGAGATGATATCCAATAAGAATGAGACATCAACCTGTCAGGACAGAGGAGAGGAACACAGAGACATAGAAATGCAGATGTACAAAAAAACAAATGGAAAGACAAACATACCCTGTCGTCAACACACCCTCTGCTGCTTAACAGATACACGGCACACCTACCAACACACAGCTGTCACATCTTGAGATAACTATAATACTTTGTCTAAAAATACTCATGACCTCTATTCCCTGCGTTCATGCACACACACACACACACACAATAATGAAAAGGGGAATGCCGTGCATGTCTGTATTCTGTGAAGATATGTGTATGTGGTCCAGGACTGGATCCGACTCTGAAAATGTCACTGGAAACTAAGACGTAGGAGTTCGAGAGCTGTTGGCTGATGCCTGTTCCAGCTATTTCTGTGCACGTGTTTGGTTCTTAGACAAAGTTTGCCATCATGCTCAGCCTCTCTCCATTTCACTCTGTAACTGATAGGACTGTGAGATTGTTTTCTATTAAGGTCTATCTAAAAATATAACACCGTTTCTTTCCATGAATCAGTCTGATGCATCTTTTACAGATAGTTACGATGAGCTGAAACAGTTGGCACATTACCACACATTTATCTTAAACTGTGACGCGATAACGCCTGTGAATATAACTCAAGGTTCACAAATAAAAGTTCAATTCACACCCCTCATCTCTCTGACTCTTATCTAAACAACAGTGCCAACACTGCATTTCCCTGTTACACCATGCAGTCTTACTGTGTGTGTTTGTTACTGTGTTAAAGGTTCCTTTTGTGGATACGACAACATGCTTTGACACAGTTAAGCTGGGATTTGGACCAATGGAAAAAGGCGTTGCTGTAAGAGTCAAAACATTATGGGAGTGTGTGTATGTGTGGGCTGCAGCTCATATACAGTGCACACACACAGATTCAGTAAGTGGGTCATCCATCCTCCTTCAGGGCTACTCTGTGTTCTCAGATAGCAGACTGAAAACCAGTCATATTTTGTGGACTTGTCAGCTTGCGAGACGTTTGGGAATCTGTGGACTTTTTTTTTTCACTACCTCTTGACATTTCATAGACAAAATAATTACTTAGCAGATTAACTGATAATGATAATGAAAATAATCATTAGTTGCAGCCCTAAACGAAAATACTTTTTAATTTACTTTTTAATTTTGTATAGATCTGAATACAAACTGTTGTATAAATAATTACAAACAAGGAGACTACAGTGGCTGTTGGTGATACTTGGATTACTTCATACTTCATTTTTGTGTCAATACAATCTTGTCATGCCAATTATCACAGCACTATGCTGAGTCTACTTTTTCTCCCAACCCTTATCTTGCACAATCCTGTACGATCTTTAGATAGGAAGTTTGTACTGAAGCAAAGCCAGCAAATGTAAGCCTGAACACAGAGCTGCAGAATGCAATCATGTAAAATATGTAAAATACCTTTGAGCTACTGGCTGTATATGGCTACTGCAAGTTTTTCTTAAAGCAATGTGCTTTTCTGCACGAAGACTGAGAAGATCCAACATTTGAATAAAATTCACTTGCAAAATCTGAGACCACTGGGGAGAAGTTACTGTTTATTGCCACATGTAATGTGTTGAGCAACTTCCCATTTATTAGTGTGGGTGTGTGGCATGTCTAGGTGCAAACAAGTGTCTTTCCTCCTCTGTATCAGTTATAAAAATTACACCATTAGAAACAGATGAGGACCTGATCTACGTAACACCATAACTAACAACGTAAACACAGAGAACGGAGAGAACTAAAGGGTCAGTTTTGATTCCCAGTGGGTGAGAGGTCACTACAGGATATTTATGAAAGCACACTGTAATTACCATACCATATGACTGTAATTACATATGGTATTGTATGGTGAATACGCACTTGCACACCTAAGCCTCAGCTGTTGTCTTGGCTCTGAGGCTGTCTCTACACAAGCTGTTGACTCACTGCTTTTAAAATAGCCAGGTGGTACAGCCTGAGTGGGCATGAATGCTGTTCAGTACACCTCATGGATTACCGACAGCCCCCCGTCACTGCCCCTGACTACTGATCCTGACGCAAAAGTGGAAAATGTATCCCTGATTACTGGGCGGTGGTTAACCACAACTGGAGTCGCGTCACCACCACTAACAAGGGAAACGTGAGTAAAACCATGTTTCCTGAAAAACTCCCAAAATCAAAAGAAGAGTCTGTGCTTTATCTTAATAAATCACCCAATAAAAACAGTTCTTATCATAAAACCTGGACTAAAACCACTGTAACATGTAAGGAGCCTGATAGATGATGCCTCATTAGGACTCCCAATACTGATATATCTATGACAAGTTTCAGCTGATGTATCAGTCTGGTTATAGTGTGGTGTAGAAGTTATATTTAACCCCCAAATTCATCCAAGTCATTCATTCACTTATCTGTATTAATACACAGGGTAAATGTACACTTGCCCATGTATGATTGACATAGGTTTATTTAACTGAGATAGTTTCATAAAATGATTGTTAATATGTTTTCCATTAGTAGTCCCTGGACAGATATTTGTACACATTTTATTAGCACCTGAAACTACGAAAAATGTTTTCAGGTGGAGATTGTGATTGTGATTACATCAACAATGAATGTGAATATTTTATTATTATTATTATGAAACAACGCAAACTATTAGTTTCCAGCAGGACATAGGACTAAAAACAGTTTAGCTGGCTCCCTTCAGACATAAACTTATTTAATACACCTTCAGTGTAGTTAGGTACAGTTTCACTTCACTTTGTGAGAGTTACGCCACATAAATTTTTCAGACTAACGAAAGTGGATACTTTAAAAGCTGTGATTGTTCACTTCCTCGTGGGTGTGCAGCCACGAGACTCTATAATAACAAACGCGCGCCACGTTGTTGCCATGAAATTGTTTAAGCTAACATTACACTGTTTTAAACGGACGAGATTTAAAAACACTGAGCAGGTTTAATAAAGAAGTTATTGAGCATTTGAATAAGTTAGGTTGGTATTTCGGTCAAGTTTGCAGCAGTGGCAGAGCAGCCATAGATGTCAGGCATGTCTGCACGCTGCAGAGGATTTGGTTTGTTGTACCAATCTGTGGTCGGAACAGCGGTGGACGGGAAAGGCCAAACCGCGAAAACACCACTCGTCTGGGCATGTTTATTAGCTATTGCGCGATAAGACGTGATAGCATTTCATATACTCACCAGCAGTCGTTGTGCGGGGTCTCTGCTGCTTGTTTCTCCGACTCTAGCAGACGAGGTCAATAGTGGGGGTCGAGTCAAACCAGTCAAACTGTATTTACATAAAATATAACAGCAGAGTCCCCGGGGCTTTTATCCCTTTCTTTCACAGGAGTTGCAGGCTGGTTGTCCGTTGCCCTCCTCCTCCTGTTGCTGCTGCGGCTCGCAGCGATTAATCCAGTTTATCTGTCTCCCCACCGCGAGCGAGGTCAAACCTTGTTTACCAGTCGTACTCAGGAGCCAGAGCCGTGCTTAGACGCAATCCACACACACCTGACCCTCGCTGTTGTCCAGCACACACATGCTCTGGTGAGTTTTGTAGATGTACATGTAATCAACAGCCGTGTTTGCACTCTGTTTTCTGCAATGATTTCCCTTTCTAACGCCTCTAGAATAGTTAAATCTCTTTCAAACTTAATGTGGCCTCATTTCATTACGTATCAGGAGGTGGTGCACTTTATCTGTATGTACCATATTGATCTGCGTAGCTTGATTTATACACGGCTCTAGTCTTGCTCTTCCGGACCAGCCCATCCTCTGCTCCTATTGGTCCTTGTCGTGTGTTGACAGGAGGTGGGGGCTCAAACGCGGCTCCTGATTGGTCCATCACGGAGGAAAAACAACGTGCAGTTCTATGTTGCCTTCCGAAACTTGTGCTGTTGTTGACTTTTACAGGGCACGTGGCCAAAAATGTTGTCAATAATTGTCACACTAAAGCATAAACATTACACAAGCTTCAACCGTGGACAATAAAAATGTACCTAGAAGGTGAAATGGCCCTCTGCTGCCACCTGCTGTTGATGGGAGGACAGCACCTCAACACAGCCCTGTTCGATCCTTATAACTTATCAATTAACTATTACATATTGTGATTAGACAGTTACATTTAAATATCAAACTGAGTAGTTACCATATTAAAATAGAAAGCCCAACTGCAATAAATTTATATACAAGTCAAAAGCCATCTCTGAAACTATATAAAAAGCATCCTTTATAATCCTGTCATAATGCAAACATGGGTCTTGGCTGACTTTTTGAGACGATGCCTCTCTGCAGTGTCAGTGCAGTGACAGCAGAGTGCACCACATACCCACACACCCCCATCATGTTGTTTTGTGTTATGTAGATAAGAATATAACTTTCTCAGAGTAAATAAACTCACTGGTCCTCTTAACCAAACACGATATGTCAGAAAAAGCTGTTATGCAAATGCAAAGAGTATTGAATCATTACAGGTATTTTAAAAGAAGAATATTTTCAACAATTATACCCTGGCCTGTAATGATAGAAGTGCACAAAAGGAGGAATGAGTAGCTACAGAGTATGAAAAATGTGAACATCTTGTGAGAATTGAAGAAACTTGCATGTTAAAAAAATCTAAAAGGTTCACCTTCACTCCCAGACCTCAAAAAAAAAAAAAAAAAAAAAAACCTCTCTTTCCCTGAATCAAAACCTTCTTTCCCACCAGCTCCGGATGCTGCTGCTGGACAGGTGTGATTTGAATGGCAAATGATCCTCATGCAAACACAGTGATTAATGTGGCCATGAAGTGGCCGCAGCGTGGGGTCAGTGGGGGGCTCTCTCAGGTCGGATTCACAAGAGGCAGGTGAACCCAAGAAGCTGAATCCTTATGACTGAATACTCTGAGCTGTTTGACAGATAGATAGATAGATAGATAGATAGATAGATAGATAGATAGATAGATCCAAGAGTTTATAGAAACCACACATAGAAGCAGGAATTTTTGCTCACCAAATACACACTTTTTTAAAGGACAAATCCAAATAAATACACAAGCCGGAAAAAACCAGAACAATATGATACCTACTAAGAAACGACTTTAAGTGCACATTGGGGAGCGTAAACAATAGCTAAGATAGTTGGTCTTAAAAGAACAGCTGGGGAAATAAGGGAAATATGCTTGTTTGCTTTCTTGCTGAAAGTTAAATAGGAGGGTCGATACCGCTCTTGTGTCAGTTAGCTTAGCTTAGCACAAAGACTGGAAACGGGGACACAGCTAGCCTGGTTCTGTTCAACGGTAACAAAATCCAGCACTTTAAATGATCTTTAGATCTTTTTGCTTCATATTTAGCATACGGACATGAGGGTCACATTAATCTTTCTCATCAAACTCTCAACAAGCTCGGTAATAAGCATATTCCCCAAAATGGTGAACTATTTCTTGAAGAAGGCACTGCATGGAATTACAATCAGTCTCTCTCTCTGTCTACTGTCACTGCAAACGTCTACTGTTAAGGTTTTATTGTTCATCAAGAACCTGTTACATTATGAGACATTTTCTTTCTCACTTATCAGCTCAACCAGTGACATTCCCCATTAAGATAAATGGGTAAGAACATCATTAATCTGTTCTACAGCCATATCCAGTGGTTTGAATACAGGTTGTCCACAATGTCAGCAACCTGCCTCATAGTTTGACTTTCACTCATACTGTAACACATGCTTGAAGACAAAACAACATAACAGCCCAGAATTCAAAATGTCACAGTATCCCATTAACTAAAAACAACATAATATAATGTTATAAATAAAAACAAGAACCTACAAATTAAGCTCAAACTTTAAGAGGATAATAAACATGCACCCATGTAAGAGTAAGCACAGGAACCAACAGTTAAGACTAGCAGAAAAATCCATCATAACAATAATAAGTAGAAACACATTTTCAGTTGTCTGACTTGGCTTTGTAATGTCAAGGCACTGTATAGCTTAAATAAGATTGTTCATGGCTGTAAGTGTTCCACAGGGTTTGACTAAAATAATGTTAAAGAAAAAAAAAAAACTACATCTAATATAATAAATCTTACTGTACATTGTGAACAATCCCAACAAAGTGTGAGTGAAGGGTAATAAGTGTTTGGCCACAGAAGCACTATGGATGCCAGGTTGGCTGCAAATATGTTACATATGAAACAGTGCCTCCCATAAAAAACTGTAACTACTCAAAGATGTATAAGTCAGCTCCACCTAATTGCCAGTTATTGCCAGATTATTGTGAAGCAAACATGGCTGCCATTGAAAACATCAATGACCAACCCACAGTATCTAAACTCTGCCTATGGCTTGGAGTGTGACTAGTTAAACCCAAATGAAAAATATATGAGACTAGTTTTATTTTTCCAATATAAAAAAAAAAACTAAAATTGTGTTCTGATGAGTAAAAACACACTCACCTGTACAGCTTCTAACAGTGTAAATGTAATTAAGTGCGGATTGTTTTTTTTTCTGTCTGACCACGACTTGAAGTCGACTTGAAGTCGTGGTCAGAAAGAAAAAAACCTAATGAAATGGAGTTTAGCTCTGCTAAGAAAGAAAAACTATTTCACTCGGACTCTAACAGATATACAAAGGAGCTGGGATCAAGGCAGTTATTTTAAATTAATGGTTCCCAACTAATTGGTGTTAAAGGTCAAAGGGAGTTTTGAACCTCTGCATTTCTAAAGCCCCTATCCATACAATAGAAGCATCTTTCAAATTATGATGGCAAATTATGACATTGTGATTACATATTTATGAAAAGATATATGAAGGTGTCTTTTTTATATTACCACCTGGGGGCACCAAAGTCAGAACTTTCACTTTCCATATACAGTGGCTTTCAAGTCTAGTGATATTTCATATTTTTCATATTGTTAACATATCCCTCGAAGAAACCAAACACAACAGGAAACTGATCCCACTGAGAATTATCTGTGTATCAATGACTTAATACAGCATATTCCTCTGTCCCTTAAAGCTCCACTGTTGTCCAAAAACCTAATAAAAACACATTAAAGTGCCACACTGTTGCATTGTGTGATATAGTTCTTCATTACAATGAATATGGGCACTCAGCTGATTTCAAGTTGATCCCAGATGTGCTGTCCTGCTGCCACAGAGCACCAAATTCACAGCTGAAAATAGTCCCTAACAAAGACTATTTACTGTTTGAGCAACGTTTGTTGAAAATGTCCAGCTGTTTTAGGGAAATATTATGCTGTTTTAATAAAATTCAAATATATATTTGTGAAATTTGTGACCAAAAGTGTCACAGACAGGCTGGGCAAGTGTAAAAGGACTGAGAGATTCATGGGATTTGTTCACAGTAAGAAAAATATTGTATATTCCCAGCATTGTCCTTTAGTTTGGATTACACAGTCTACACTTCTGCTTTTAAATTGGATAATTCTTATTAAAAATGTTGTCCTGTCAAAACACACTTTCTTCACATCAGACATTTTGACATGTCACAAGAGAAGTGGCACAGGTGGAACTAATAACATTAATGATATTGTGCCTGCTGGCTCAAGGATTACTGAGACACTTAATGGAACAGAGACACTGCTAATGTTATTAGTTTCACCTGCGTTTCTCCTGCTATGACAAGTTAAAATGTCTGCTGTGAAAACGGGCCTGTTAAGACCTGCCCTCAAGGGTTAAGGGCAACACAAAAAGGCTCTGAATGGGGAAGAAATAGATCTTGAAATTTCACTGGATATGAATAATGAGACTGCATCCGTAAGTGACTCTGCCATGCATTGTTATGGAATGATGTGGTTGCCATTAGGAGGACAAATCTCTCTGAAAGAATCCTTGAGGAAGTCCAAAGTGTCCCCCAGAGAAATGAGTAAAGAATGGCTGTGGCTGTTGTGAGTTCAAATGTTCACTTGGATTAAAAAAAAAAAACAACTCAGACTTCAAGTCTCAGAGTTCACCATGGTTGAAATGATGTCCACCAAACTATCAAGTCCAAAAAGGTAGCCATCTTCTCTGTTGCCCTCCACCCATGATGCTCGGTGGGTTAGTTCCTCCCCGTCAGGAAGAGGCGTGGTTTTCCCAAAGTCAATCATCCAGACTTTGGCCCGTCCCTTACTGTCGTGAACGAATAACAAGGAGCTGCCGATCACCTGCAGACACACAGAGAGAGAGAGAAATGGGGGGGGATGAATGAGAAAACAGGAAATAATTACTAAAGCAGTCTTTCTTTATTCTTTACTTAGAATTACTTGTGTTTGTGTTTGAGTCATTTAAAACATTATCTCACTTCCTGTTTAGAGACAAAAACTTCTGATATGATTGTGTGTGTGCATGCGAGAGAGTGTGAAACTTGTACATGTGCATATGTGGTCAGGGCTGTTGCTGTCCAATTTCCATGACAAGACCTACTACTTCTGGGTATATACTGTAATGTGTAGTATGTTTGCTTGAATGAGTTTCTGTCATTAAATTACACTTAATTACTGAAAGACTAAATTACAATGTGGATTTATGAGGACAGACTGAACCAGGACTGGAACTAATTCACCAAAATAAAAGTATGAGCTTCATGCCCAGTCCTACAAGATAAAGACTTTAAACACAAACAGGTTCAAATACACTCTAAGTATTTTCTGTACTTAAGTTATGTGCTACTGGACAATATATTTTCAACACAATGTAACAAATAGCCAGTGCAGAAAATGGAAAACAATGTTGTATCTGTTGAAACACCACATGACTTGTTTTCACACATTTTTCTACACGGTATTATGCACACTCATGCAGGCACGCACACACGCACATAATTTCTTCATGATTATTAGTTTTATTTTGTTGGTCTGTACAGAGCAGGGTAATAAGTGTCTCCATCAGTGGACAATGTGTCTTTACCTCGTGGGTTTTGAAGAACGGGGAGATCTCCAGAGTGTCTCTGATTTCGTTCAGCCTGGTTAGATAAACACTCTGCAAAAAGAAACAAAAAACACAACACTTAGTTTTATTTTCTTCTCCAAATGCCCACTGCCCACTTCTGGTGGAGGCTGTTTTGTTTGGCTTTATCAGAACTGGACTAGTGAACTCCACTCTCACTAAAGCCACTAAAGATTTCCTACTTTCAGCCCTATTTACCTTGAATAATTTCCACATAGAAGTTAAAACACACATGACTGGTTTCAAACATTAACTGTGTGCATCTCTATGGGTGCCCGTGTGTGTGTGTATGTGTGTGTGTGTAGAGGCCCAGGGAGCTCCCAGGGACTTCCCATTTCTTCTGGCCCAGCTTATGGTCACATTGTGTATGTGTACATCTATATGTGTGTGGTGTGTGTGTGTGTTTCCCATGGGGCTGTTAAAACAACAAAATTCCATTCCTCATCTGGTTTTCTGTCCATCACAGCGGTCAAGGCCACTGACACACAAACACACACACGGTTAATTGCAAACATGCTCACCAGTATGTCCTTATTTCCTTTGACAAAGTCATCAAAGGCCGCAGTAACTTGCTCTCTCGTCTTTGTCTTCTTAAAATCTCTGTTCACTGTCCCGTCCTCCTTCTACAGAGGAGAGGAGAGGAGACCATCAGCGTGAGAACTGACTTTATGTGAGTTGAACATGATGTTTATTTGCACTTGTATCTGACTTTATATCACTGTAGGGAGCATTCTCTCTTTCTAACTGCAGTGACTACAACTTCCAGGCTTCTTGTATAGATGGGAAGGATGGGGCTGAGGCAGAGGACTGGGAGCGAGGAGAAGGAGCAGAATGGACAAGAAAAGCAGAACAAACAATGAGGGGAGGAGAGGAAGCAGGGAGGGAAATATATTTTTAGAGATTTATTCTTAAAGTAGGGAAGGGTCTTTGACTCTGTTTTTCTGACCTTAGTCATACACAGAAAAATATCTCATAAGCTCACAAATTTGTCATTTCTGATAAACTGATTCATCATTTTATCACCATCCCAGCTTCCCAGACTCAGTTGTGTCCACACATTAGTAGCAGTAGTAGCAGTATTGTAGTTGTAGCATTGATATCATTAGTGAATGTACAGTAGTAGCAAATTAGCATCAGAAGCGGTGCCAGCAGTGCTAACCAACCAGTTGGTTGGTTCAGAGTGAAATAAATAAGCTTCTCTTATTCTGCTGGCTGCCAGGCAACTAAGTACTATTTGGAGACAAAAGTATTTTTCCCTTTATGGTTCAAGTCTGAGCACAGCTAGGGTTCTCTCTCTCTTTCACACAGACAGGCAGACACACACACACACACACACACACACACACACACACACACACACACACACACATCATACCTGATTACAAACTTACTGCATTTATCATACATAATAGCTTACACAATCTATAAGGTTCACATACTTACACAGACACACATTCACATATATATAATCAAAGAAAACTACATGAACTGCACATCCACATTTCATATTTCTTCTCACTCTCTCTCTCACACACACACAGACACACACGCACACACGCACACATCTCTGCTTCTGGGGATAACCCTTGGTGTCATGGCAACAGACCATGGGGAGGCCGTGAATGTCCTTATATGGCTACGACCCTCAAATAAAGACAGAGAGAGAGAGAGATTTGTGTGTGTGTGTGTGTGTGTGTGTGTACAGTGTCAGTGCCAGATGCTGAGGCCTATAGAGCTGCCACACACAGACCTCATGCATGACAAAGGAACTCAAGCACAAATGTATACTTCAGAGGAAGTTTCTGGTCAAAACAGGAAGTTAGATCATAACCCTGACGGACACACACCCCACATAGACACACACTGAATACTGGAAGAAAGAAGGGAAGGAAGGTCACACATACACACATTATCTCTGTGTGAGTCTTACCTTGACTCCCTCTATCCTAAATCCCAGGGTTGCTGTTGAGCTTATGGTCTCTCTCCACTGCATGTATCTGGGTTTGGTCACCGCTTTCTGGTCTTTTTCCTCCGACGTAGGCGCGTCGGGATCAACCTCGATCATTTTCTGATACATGTCAGGCCTCGGAGAGGGCTTCTTGCGAGCCTTGGTCAGCTCTTCCTCAAGGTAAGTCCTGAATTGTGAGAGCGAGAGAGAGAAAAAAAACAACCAGATTGTGGGAGGTGAGGAAAACAGGAAAAGAAGAAAAGATAGGTGAGAGACATGAGCACACAGAGACGGTGAGAGAGCAGGTGTGAAGAAGACGTCTGCTTCAGTATGGCACAGCTGTTAAATTAGCGCTCTCCGAGAGATCTAGAAATGAAAATCGGCCTGACAGGGATGGAAACACGAGCATGGATTTCAAACATCCTCCCCCCAAGGTTAGCTCCAACATATTTGAAGAAGAAAACACAAGCGAATGGTAAAATTATTGCAGTGATTACAGTTTGAACGGTTTAATTTTGACTTAAGGAACTTGTCATATTCTACATTATGTGCCCTGAGTGATTATTACAGATGTTTTTACTTGGATTTTACCTCCAAATAAAGAGGTTACATCATGTGTGCAATGTTATCTCCCAGCTGAGGAAAAAAAACACAAAACACTCTGTGGTTTATTGTTAAAATCTCCTCATTTAAGGACAAAAAGCTGAAGCAAGCACAGTTACTGTAAGCACATGAAATGTTATTTACCATTTTAAGGTTGGGCGTCTGTCTAAAGATTAATGTGATGTGATGATGATGTGTTGTTTTCTCACCTTACTCCCATCTTGCAGTCCATCACACATGGAAAGTCGAACTCAGCCAGCAGATCCTCCATCTGGTTGTACTTCTGGCCGTCCTTCTCTACGTCTCCATGGTAACCTGGGACGTAGGGGCGCAGCACGTCCTTCATCAGGAGGGACAAGCAGCGCTGCTCACATTCACAGTGTTTCTGAAGGATATCATCGACACGTTAGCGTCATTTTTGTACCACTGGTTACGCTGATTCAATATCAGTAATATGTGGAATCTCTCTGAAAGTAAAGAAATGAACAGTTTTCTGTGTAATGATGAAGAATGTTTGATTGATGTGAGAGGGTTTCTTACTTTTAAAATGCGTCCATTGGCTCCCGCCTTGAAGCTCCCTGTAAAAAGACACTCTTTTACTGTGAAGTAGCTGCAGGCTCTTATTTTTATTTAGCTGAGCCTCCACCTATTGGAAGGAGGCATCACCTGATGTTTCCCAATCCCACTGCTCTGCTACCCACACACACACACACACAGAGTTCCCCTAAGGTCTCTAAGTCTCTAATAACCAACACCAACCAATGACTGGCTAATGTGCTGACTCATATTTTCTATCCCATGCAGATTCCATAAGCTTAATAAAACCAGAGATCACAGATAGTTAACTATGGTCCAGCTACCCACTTGGTGTATCAGGGCCCTGCCTCAGCCGCATGTTCAGCTAGGGAAACCTCTGTTGCGTGACTGCGAGGAAGTCATTTAGGTTTTTATTATTTCGTACCACGTAATTTGTGTTTGTGCGTCCACATACCTGCGTGCCCAGCCAGTTGTATCCAGGGATATTTCTTCTTGAAGGACATGACAAACGGAGACCAGTGGACCATGTTCTTAATCTTCTTCCAAGACTTGTGCTACAAACACACACACACACAGCATAAGTGATTATCCTTCAGAATGATCAGAATGTGCTTTTGAGGGAGGAACCACTTGTTCCACCAGGATCTGCCCCATGCGTTACCATAATGCTGCCTGCCTGACTGGTTTAATAGGTCATTGGCCTGAGGTTCTCCATCCCAACTCAACTCCCTCTTTTTAAAACTGATGTGGGTCAATGTAATAGTAATGTTTGTACTTTTGGTTATGTTAACAATTTTTACTAACTCAATGCATATTTTGTACAACATGTCACATGCTGTCAGCTTAAAATCCTCTGGGAGTGCGAGTATTTTAAGTTCCCCTCTTAAGCGCCTGGCTGACTCAGTGCTTTTTTTATGCTTTGTTAAGTGGCCATGAGCAATATAAGTCTTTAAAGCACACTCACACACACATAGTGGGGTATCCCTGACCCCGGGGAAGCTGTCTTCAACCTCTCTGCCTGGCTCTCCCACTCTCTCTCTCTTTTTTTCCCTTTGTCTGTTTTAGAACATTTTAACTCAGCTCTGGAGGATCATGCTGGGGTTTCCCCTGGTAACACACACAAACACACACATACACACACATAATGTTTCTCCAAGGGCTCTCCCTGTCCCTGGCAAGGACACATTGAACTGCGGGGCTCCTTGCCACATACACACACACAAACACACTCATTCATTCACAAACAGAACCATATGCTGCCTCTGAGTTGTTTCTCCATCAACAGGTTTTCTCTAAGCGACCACAGACTGATTCCAGGCCAGCTCTCCCTTTCTCAAGCTCTCTCTCTTTGTGATGGAAAGACTTTCCTTCAACAGTTATATTAATATTTAACTATAGAAGAACTGCGAGTGGAGAAACATGTTTTAAACTCTCTCAAAGTACTGTATGTTCCCTGGATGACAATAACTGTTATGGTTATCGGATAAGGATAAGACAAGTTGGGTAAAAATATTTGCAGAGCAGGAAGCGTGACACACTGAAACGAGTGAAAACATGAGGCGAAAGTTGCTAGTCTTTACATAGAGCACTCTCAATCCTTCCCTCTTAGTCCAAGCATCAAAGTTATTACAACACGTGCTAATTTTACAGCATGTTGCAACACCTCAGTGGGAAGCTACAGTAAAATATTGAAACCACAAACACGATTTTTATGCCTGCAGCATTACATCAGATGGAAAAAATCCAGATGTCTTGTTCTGTGGGTTTAAACAATGCTCGGCTGTGCAGCTTTGTAACGCAGTGGCCAGTGGATGCAGCAGCACTGAAAATGTGACAACAACTTGTCCTTAAAAACACATTAGGAGAATGCTTTATACATCCTTCCTGATTGATTTTGATGTTAAAACACACACACACACACTGCAATGAATTTACATTAACAACCCACCCTTGAATAATCACATCTGGTCAGTTACTGGATGTTTTGAAAAGCAGTTTCAACACTGAAATTTCCTATTTCTATACAGGCACAAAAGACTACTCTCTCTCTCTAACACACACACACACACCAAAGATTTCCTTTGGTCTGCAAACACCAGGAGAAATAATATTATGTCTACAAATAACTGGATAAGAGAAGAAAAGAGAGGAGAGGAGAGGCGAGGAGGAAGGATAAGATAAGGGAGAGGAGGACCATAGAAGGAGATATATAACCCATGTCACATAATCTGCACCTGATGAAAATTCATCAGTTGATAGCATGACTATCTATGGTTATGCGCACACACATGCACACATGCACACACACACACACACACACACACTCTCATCCTCCTTTCTCTCTCTGTCTGAAGCAGTGAAGAGTCACATGAGGGGTTTTTCTCTGCCCCAGTGAAGGAGAGAGCAGTAAAAACACACGTGTACAGATCACATGGTGGAAACTAACTCTGAGGTCAGCTGAAGTGGGCCTCAGAGAGTGGCAAGGCCTGACCCTGGGATATCATTAGGTTTATTAGGGATTTGCCTTTTATACTGCAACGATGGGCAAGTTTCAGTATTGCTAGAGGCATATCGAACTGATTTCTTGGGTATAAACCCTTTGAAGTGATTCTGTAATTTGCTGTGCTTCAGATTGTATAAAAACAGATTGCTCTCTTTGTCATTTCAGGAAAAAGATTCAGTATGATTAAAAGTAAGATGACCTGGAGGTAAAAGGCAACATCCAGTAGAAGCTTGTACTGGGTATCTCCATGTGTCAGTGTGTGGGTATGACTACAAGCATATGCCAGGTTTCCCTGAATAAATAAAGATTGAAATGAAGCAAAAATTCAAGCAATCATCAGCCAACATATCTCAATCGCCACCGTGTTGTTAAAGGAAATGTAACACTGATTAGGCTTTCTAGACCACCAGAAAGACAAATAAGTTAAACCCAGTGGTATTCCCCCTGCTCATTTTTTCCACCATCTTTAGTCAGTTAGAAAGAGAGCAAGAGTATCAGGCTACAGATTGGTAAGTAGCCAGGGTCTGTGCTTTCTCCGTCAACTCAGACTCATCCATCTACAATGTTGCCCACTTATAGCTGGTGTGTATTTGTGTTTGGCGTGTCTGTGTGTGAGCTGTGGAGGGCAAAAAGGAGAAAGTAAGAGAAAGTCTGGACTACTTCAAGTGTGAGTAATAACAGACCATGTCTCAGTGTGTAGATTTAAGAGCTGGAGACATTAAAATGCAGTCAGAGGAGGACAGGAGAGGAGAGGACAAGAGAGGGGAGTCTAACCTAAAAAAAAAAAAAAAAATGAAGGTTTCAACTATCACAGTGATGATACCAGCATTATTATAGCTCAATAAAATCTAACTCCAAGAGTAGAACTGTCAAACATCACTAAACAAGGACTAAATCGAGGTAAAGAAGCAGCCTGTGAAAGTAAATGCAAGCCTAAGCTGAAGGAAAAGTTAGCACTGGCAGCGTAGGTGACGATACCTGAGGCTTGGGGCGGCTGGTGCGGAGGTGGATGATGGCAAAGATAAAGATGGCTCCGACTGACACAACAACACTCCACACTGAGCACAGCCATGACGACCACATCATGACCGATGGGTTCTCAGTCAGCCGCGGAGTGTTACAAACCGACAGGACTGATAATCTGTGCGGCTCTTTCCTTCCAACAAACCCAAACTCCGTCTCCTCTCTGCCTTAAAAACCTCTGCACCTTGGGCTCACATGCTCCTATTTCTATGTCCCACACAAATTTTCATGCATGTGTGTGTGTGTGTGTGTGTCTGACTGCGTGCAGGGATAAACAATCATGGATCATTTGATTGGCAAAACAGAAAGACAAACATGATCTGGGCAGGCAAATCTCTGCACAGGTCACAATTTCAAAGACACAGATGGAGCTGAGTGTGTGTGAGTGGGTGCAAGTGTGAATGCACGCGAAGTACTGGGGAAATGCAGGGGTTCTGCAGAAAAAGCAAACAAAATATATACATACATATATGTATATGTGTTTTTCTACTTCTATGAAGAATGCTTGAGTTTGTGTGAATAATTGTGCAAACCTGTATGTGTTTATCATGTGCACAAGTTTCTATGTGAGCATGTGAGTGACTGTAACAGAAGCTGATGAAGCTACTGTGATGAAACCTCAGCCCCTGTTCCACTGCCACTGTGTGCAACACTACACCACACACCACACCTGACTTTATGAAACACATTAAATAAACTAAATAAAAACTAGCCATGCATTTAAACAACATTGGACATTTTCTATAATTGATTTTACCAACAGTGTTTTACCTAAAAATGAAAGAGATTCTTGAGGTAATAATTTCACAGCCAGATGAATTTATTACCTTTTGAGAGCCTGTAAAAAAACAATTTGCATGAATGTGTCTAAATGCGTGACATGTAGTTAAAAAGGATTTCTGCAAACAAGAACGATTTTTGTGGGAAAAAAATGTGTAGTTGTGGAACCACTTTAAAAATGTGTAAATGCAATTTGTGCAACAATTATTACAACACTGAGGTCATAGAGAGAGTCTGAGAAAGAAAGGAACATTTGTTAATTTCGAAGAAATTCAAATCAGGAAACTGTGATTGAAAATTAGCAATTAATTATTTTGACCCTGTCTTTAGAGTTGTATCCAACTTGCCAATGAGATTGCAGATTAATGAGTATTAATAAGGATAATACAGCTATATTTAAGAAGTTTATCTGGACTAGATTGAAACAAATAATTATTTTCCTTATCAATTTATCTGTGGGTGATATTCACAATTAATGGATTAATTATTGAGTCTGTAAAATGCCTGAGAAATATGCCCATCATAATTTCTGATGTAGGTGATGTATTAAAATTTGTTATGTTGCACAGTCAAAAACCTAAACTTCAGGTTAGTGGATCATTAAAAAAAAAAAAGATTAATCACCTGCTGGTTTCAGCACTAATCTAGACTGTCCTCCCTTACATGTGCCCTAGTTTCATGGGTAAACAGTCAATATACAGTCTAATAGGAAATATTCTTACCTTTACAGCAGTCATTTATCAGACTATGAAAATCTATTTCAACAGACTTGAAAATTGTCTGTGCTGTATGAACCATCACAGCCTACATATAGCTTTCACTTGGTATATTTAGTGCCTCTGTTTTGGAGTTTTTCCATATCAGCGCATGCATTAGTTTTTACACTGTGCAGCCTGTCAATCATCCGATGCCAACAGGAAGAAATGGATGTTTACCAGGAAATAATTCCTTAAAACATGTGGCTCAAACTTAGTCTCTTTCCCTCCAAGGGGTTCAAGTGGTCAATGGTCGTATGGCTGTTTCTAGTCGCCTGAAAAGTATTTAATTTTGTATTTAATTTGTTTCATTTGTATCTCAAAAGTTATGTAAAATGATTATTTTTGAACAAAACTGGACATGAAGCTGCAGCTGAGATACAGTTGGAGTTGAGTCCACACTCTTTCTCTGCCTAAAAATTTCCATCAAAGTCAGCCTTCTGTGTGTCTCTCATCTTTTCCTGGCTCAGTGCTCTCAGGCGGTCTCTCTACATCTTTGCCTATCTCTATCCCCAGACCAGCTGGATGTCAAGAGGAGGAGAGCAGGAAAAACAGTAAAGTTTCCATTGAGAGAGAGATAGAGCAAGAGAGAGAGAGAGAGAGAGAGAGAGAGAGAGAGAGAGAGAGAGAGAGAGAGAGAGAGTGAGAGAGAGAGGAAATGGTAAGCGAAGGAACTTCTTGCAGACAGGAAGTGGGGGGGTTGCCGCTTGCCTCAGCGACAGTATTTTCCACATCCGCCGCTGACTACAAACAAAAGAAAGAAAAAAAAAAAGGCCTTGCCCTCTGTAAACAACAGAACGAGCACGGAGGAAAAAAGAAGCACAGAGGCAAAGAGTTTTTATTGGCACCTTGATTATCATCTCGAGAAATGTGCATCATGTTTTTCGGCGCGCACCTCTGCAGATATGATTTCATGCAACGTGCATTTACATAAGAGTTAAGTTACAGGTCAGATTGTGCAATTATCATATGCAATTTTGAAAAGGTTGTTGCCACAAGCAGTATGCATAGAAGTATGGAAATGTGAAGATTTCTTTTCTGTCTAGTGTGAGAACTAAGGTTACATGGGGCAACCAGATATCACACATTTGCATGCAGGGAGGAGTGAAGTGAGCCTGAGAGTGCTGAGAATAGTTAAAAAAAAACTTGGGCAAAGGGTAACTCTGGGTTACAAATGTGTAATGTGAAAAGGCAGGGGAAACACTGATGCATGCTGATGTTTTCAACGGAGAGGCACTGAGGAAACAACAAGCCTGATATCGCTCACCACAAGGTCTCCTTGCACATTCAAATACTGCAACTGTCTGAGTCTGCAAAGTTTAGACTGAGAGGCACACACACACACACACACACACACACACACACACACACACACATATATATACATGCTGCAATCAAACACACACATATACACATGCACACAGAGACAGAATTAAACTGCAAGGAGTGTGATGTGGGCTGAGCAACGTGCTTGGAGAGGGCTTGATAAATCTCTTAGCAACCAGGGCTGGCCAGTGGAAAACTAGCTTTGCAGAATTGACGGCTACACAAAGGCGTGAAAGAGCGACACCTTAAAGAAAAAAGGCTTCGATGTTTGTGATGTGGCGGTTCAGTTATGTTGTAACTAAATACTGTAGTCTGATAAGGAAGAGTTGTTTCCAAATTAAGGTCACTATGGAACATTAAAGAGCCTATCAGATTGAAGATCTAACCTCGACTCTGAAACACCCAGAAGAGAGTAACCTAGAAAACATGTTCAAGTTAATATGAAACTATCAAAACTGACATACAAAAACAGCACAGAAATTAACCTCTAATCAGCTTTGTTAAAAAGCTGTTACATTCAGAAGTGCAGCCTGTGAATCTCCAGTCTAATGAGGCTTACTCTACATCCCTTTTAGCATTCATACATCACATCAAGGTTTCCCCTGTGTGACTCTGACGGCTCTGAAAACCAAACAAAACCACTCTTCACTTCTGCACTGGATCCAATACTAACGATACTCTTTCAGCCAAAATGTCAGCTTCAGTAACGTCAGGCCGCCCTCACTCCTGCGAGGGGCCGGGGCGACTCGAACACACACGCGCACGCTCTCTCACCGACAACCTCGAGCACAAAATGCCAAATAAAGAATTGACCGGTGTTTCCCCTCTCACGGTATACCAAGCAGGCACTCTGTAACACACACACACAAACATGCACAAACAAGAGTTCAGACACACACCCATAAACTTAGAGACTTTCTGTCACACACACACATACAGCTGTGAGAGGGAAACTCGGTTTGACGTCACAGGGTTGCTAGGCAACTAGCCGCCGTGGTAGTGAAGATTTTCCACTGCAGTACAAACATTGTGTGTGTGTGTCTGTGTGTGTGTGCCACAGTCTGTGTATGTATGAGTGTGGTGATATTTTGTGCTGACCCACTTGGGTTGCAGTTATGAGTTTTTGCCACAAAAAAAACTCTTTTTTTGGTATTGGAGATTAGGGTAGGTTCACGGTTAGATTAGCAGAGGATAAACCTGGTATGGTGAAGATTAATGTTTGGGTCAGTGTGTCAATTCAAAAGATCATAAAAAAAGGGATGTGAGTCAATGTGCCTTAAGTTGTGTTTGTGAGACAGTGTGTGTACAGTACTGTGTGTTGTTCTGCAGAATAAAACAAGCAAAAATGTATGCTGTGGTGTGTACGGAGGGTGTTTCAGTAGCGGCATACGTGTGGCTGTGTGTGTTTTACATCTGAGAAATATGGGTGTGGTCTTCATCTGTTTATAAACTGGATCTGTTTATTCAATGGATGCATCCTTTCACCTCCTTAACAGAGAAGTACTGAAATGTGTCCAACAGTGTCATGCATCCCAAGTGTTACTTACAGTAAAGACGCCGGTGAGTAACAACACACCCTCTGCATCATTTATAGAGAGACCTTCATAAGTCCTGCCCCACTTCCGTTCCACTGTAGCTTCTGCTCCACTACCTTTGGTTTCTTTCAGTCTGCCTGAGAGCTGAAGCATGATGCTGGAGTTTTCTGTACATCTTCTGGATTCACAGCTACAGCTGCCAATGAGTCTTGACAACAAGTTTATCTATAAAACTAATCAAACGTATAGTTGTAGAGTGTAAAAAATGCTGATAATTATTTTCATTAGCAATTAGTGTGCTGACAATTGGAAAAAATGTCCAAAAAAAGTGAAAAGTAGTAATAGTAAAAAGTATTTAAGAGACATAGTGATATTTTTAAATTGCAATTTTTGTCAGTCCAAAACTCAAAGACATTTTGTTTATTGTGATATAAACAAACACTAGTTGCATATCCTCATATTTGAGAAGCGGGAACCAGGAAATGTTTGTATTGTTTGTAAATGTTGGCATTTGTACTTGACAAACAAGTTAAAAGATTCACTGATTACAAAAACTAGTTGGTGATTTTATGCAGGTTGTAATTGATCAATTGATTTAAAGAAATTAGGTGATTTAAATTTACTTGTGAGTGCACTTGTATGTTGGTTGAAGATGTGTCTAGTTATACTGATACATCCCATAATTCTTTGAGGTCGGTGGTTTTTCCAATTTGTTTTGTCATTTAAAATAGTTAATTACTGAGTGTTTTTGTATTTTCACAAATCGCTATGAGGTTTCAAACTACTCTACTGAGTGTGAATGCTTAAAATTATACAGAAAAAGCAAACAGCTGAGTATCACCTTACAAGAGACAAGACTCTGCTGCTGGCACCATCTTCTTTTTTCATTCCACAGAAGTCAACTGAAATTTTAGAAAAAAAAAAAAAAAGAGAAAAACACAGATGCCAATCTATCGCAGGTGTCCCTTTTCTGCCAATTTACTAGAGCTAGGAAAACACTGGCAGCACATATGTGCCTTCTAACCTTGGAGAGATGCCCAACAGTCAAAGGATCAGCCAAACAGTGTCTATATATGGCCCTGTTCAGATTCCAGCCTCTGCCAGTTCAGCATGTTCACTCTTAAAAAAATACTTAGTTGATATAATCCTGAAGCTAATGGCCATAACAAAGCAGACATGTTTGACTGAGTTTATACAGAAAACAAAAATGTCATGGTTATTTGGATAAATAATACAGATGGGCACTAATTAATTCAATTGGTGAATGGTGAATTCAATTATAAGAATAAGAAATGCATCCACAAAAAGCTCTTAAATACAAAATGTAAACCTATCAACATGATAAACACCACCGGCCTTGTACTGTACCTTTTTTATTTTTCATCAAGTGTCCAAGAAATAGTCTTTTTCCTGCACATTTATTTTCTGTCTTTCTCTGTAACACTGATGTGTACGTATATCTTAGTACCAGAACTATAATTATACATCTGTGTATTTCCCATCACATGTTTAACAAACATCCTTAAAGTGTTTGGGTCTGATTGTTAAACACCAAATAAAGTCTAGTTACTGCTGCAACAAACAGCCAGCAGCTAAAAGCCTCTGTCTCCCCTAATGTCAAATGGGGAAAACATGGCTAATAAACAGTACATATTATACAACTTTTTCTTTTGAGTTCTTTCTTTTGTCTCTCTCTCTCTCTCTCTCTGCCAATCTTACTCTCAAACTCACTCTGCTCCTCTTCTCTCTCTCTCTCTCCCTCTCCTCTCTCCTACATACCTCCCACACGAGCAAGCATGCTTTATGTGTTTCTGCATGTTTGCCTCTTGCACACATATACCAGGTTTCCTTATACTACGGATCAGGAACTGCAACAAGCTACAGACAAAAACATGAATAACCCACATGTCTGACATCTCTGCGCTGCGACAGGGGAAATCCAGACCTTTACTAGTAACTAAAAACCCTGTCCTTCAGTCAGCTGCAACTTCCATCAGGAGCTTCTGTCTCTTTCTTTTCCTGGGCAAAGCAAAAAAAACAATGTCCGGAAATATGCAAAGAGCAATACAAACACTATTCAAATTCACCAGCCAAAGTCATTTAAACAAATAGCTTGTAATCCATGTCACCTGGGAGAGCTGGGACTTTGGTTTAGGGATGGGTTACTTGATTAAATATGCAAGAAAACTGCATGCATCACTTTGTGCACAGAGAAAAATTGTTGGCTAAACTGCATAGCTATAAATTCTGCTCTGCAGTGTGGTCATAACAAGAATATTTCAGCTTTCTCTGCTGTTGCTTCTCTTGAGTATTTTACCTGCATGTAAGGTCAATTGTCTCGCATTCTAACAAGGCCAAACCGCTCATTTTTGAAGCTCATACAAGATTCGTGATATTTCAGCTGATACAGTATGAAGTTAACACGAGCACTTCATTCCTAATGCCAGAAACCCAAGAGAAAAAGATTTCTGTAGCAATAAGTCCTAAAAAAGTGACACTCTTTGGACTGGCACAATGTTTAAGAAACACTTGTAAAATCAGTTATACAATCCTGCGTGAAATCTTGTTTCAAAGCAGAAGTGAGATGGCCTCATGAACTTATGCTGGCTACAAATAAAAACACATCCACCCACCCACCTACACACACACATACCCAAACAGGCCTCAGCCTCCTCTTTGAACTGCATCCAAATGCAGGCAAAGCCTAAGTGTGTGTGACTGGCAAATTCTCTTGCTTTCCCTTTTTCTATCACCCAAGCTCGCTCTCTCTCTTTCTCCCTCACACACACACACACACACACACACACACACACACCCTCACATTACCTGCACACTGAAAAACACTCCTACACACATATACACGCACACACAGGTCGGGGCACAGAGCTAGCTTTGTTACTGTGAATGTCAACCATTACTCAAGGAGACAGCTCAGGCCAATTTGACACAGGAGCACCCAGTAACATGCACAGACACATTCAAACACACAACACATGCACGCACCCGTACACGCCGACACACACATTTTGAGACGCAATCAGTAACGGGAGACCCACATCAGGATAAACCCTTTCCCAGATCTTCAGAAATTAGTTGCAAAATCACCAGTTCAGGAGGAACTAGGCTTTGAGTTTTGATGCACGACCTTTCTGAAACTCAGATTATTCAAAGGTTCCTACAAGGAAAGTCATAGAACTTTTCACTCTTTTGTGAACACCTCTGTGACAGTGTACAACTGAACTTGCTTTTACAATTAAACTACAACGTAGCAGCTGAAAACTATGATCTAGTGCAATACATTCATGCAATAAAAAGCGAGCCTAGATGCATAGATGCAGCAGAGCTCAGTGCTAACGTCATTAATGCTAACATGCTTATGTGCATCAGGGATGTTTACTGTACCGTGTTAAACATATTAGTTTGGTGTGTTAGCATGCTAATTAGTGCTTAAAAACAAAGGGCCGCTGAGGTCGATGAGAACGTGTCTATCATAAACCAAAGAACCGGACAAATGGAAATTTTGACCTTAAGATGGCAATAGATGAAAAGTCAGAGGTCAGAGGTCAGTAGACCTCATCCAAAGTCTGTAGGTTTCATCCTGTGGAGACTATGAATGTCTATAGCAAATTTCATGGGTATCCACTAATAGTTAATAAGATATTTCAGTCTGGGTCAAAGTGGTAAACTAACCAATAGACCTTCCTACAGCCACACTGCTAGCATGGCTGAAAACATTTTGGTATATTCCTGTTAAGTGGCATTTTGTAAAATTCTTAGTTATCCCTTGACTTTTACAGATAATCCATCTATTTCCCTGACTTCTCATGAGGATATAGCAATCCTGGAGAATGCATTTTCCAAAGGCCACTGCCATTTAAAATATAGGTCTGCTGAATCACAAGCAGATACAGGGACACACACACACACTAACAAACACACTCTCACTTGGCTCTACTCACTGCTTTCTGTTGAGAACTGAGGAGTGCAGGGTTGAGAAGCTGCTCCCCTTTCTCCGTGTCACTGGAAATATCCTCCTCCGACTCCTCCCAGGATGAGGAGAAACCGGCCGAGGAGGCAGAGGAGGACGACAGCTTCCTGAGGGAGCGCGTGGACGAGTTTGGCCCCGGAACAGGGCTAGAACTGGGGCTGGGGGTGCAGCATAGTCCCTGGTCTGAGCCGAGGCCTTCAGAAGTTTGAGGCTGGCTTTCCAATCCGTGGTCAGTTATTATCACTGCAGGGATGGAAGGAGGGATGGAGGAAGAGTGGTTGGAGGTTTGATCTGGGATGTCCAGCAGACAAGGGGTGCCCTCGCTGCTTTGTGCCTGACACAAAGCAGAGGTTTCTGGGTTAACCTCCAACCTGTATGCTTCTGTCTGGAGCAGCATCTCAGGACACAACCGATCCTCTTTCCCATCTCTCCCCTCTCTCTCTGTCCGTCCTCTTTCATCTTGCAGCATTTGTTTGTTTTCTATGTCCCCTCTGTCTTTTTCTCCCTCCTTTTCTCTCAGTCTTTCTCCCTCTTTTTTCTCGCCGACTGTTGCTGCATCTGAGTGTAATGCCTCAGGGGAACCCTGAACACCAAACAGCCCATCTGAACAGGGAGTTTGCATTGTTCTTTCTGAATGGCGGCCATTTTGACCAATCAGTGTCTTATTCTCTGTGTTCATTTTAGTAGCGCTGCTGTCCTTCTCGCCTTCGCCCCTTCCTCCTTCTCTCCTTTCTCCTGCTGTTATTACTTCCTCCCTTTCTCTCCCATTTTGGACGACAGAGGGAACTTGACTCTCTTGTGGGTGGGTCACTGGGCATTTAAGGGCTGTGTTTCCTTGGCTGGGTTGGGAAGGGGTTTGGCTGGTTGATCGTCTTGGAGATCGAGGGCTGCGCTGGAGCTCACTGTTAAGCACCTGGGCACGAATCCCGGAAATGTGGGCCTCAAAAATGCCCACTTTTCCCCTGACCTGAAAGACACACAGAGAATTACTGTAAAGACACAGCTACAGTTTTTTTTTAGCGTTTTCCCTTGACTGGCATTAAACTTTTTTTTTTTTTTGGTATTTTTTAATGAACAGTTGGCAAGCTACAAATTCAGTGTGTGACTGCCTCCAGTTTTACAGTGAGTACTAATGTAGGTTGGCCTTCAACTTAATACAGAGAAGAAAAAGATTACAAATATGAAACTAAAATGAAGCCAATAAACTCCACAATTTATCCTCTCCAGCTTTCATGCCAGATAATAACACGCTATAAAAGACACAGCTGAACATGAGCTTCAGTCCAAACTGTGGTTTACCCTCATTTCCTTCTGTTCTGCTCAGCTTTCAAAACTTGAGTAACTGTTGAATTATGGGATCATCACCTGTAGCTGGGTGACAGTAGCAAGCATTGTTCTGACTTGCCCGCCAAATCAAAATAAAGTAGTATTAGTAGTATTTATTAGAGTTTAACACATTGCTCTATATTGCTTACTGATTGTGTTTTTTTGATAAAGACAGACAGAGTAGGAGATGTAGAAAATAAGGAGTAGAGAGCTGAGTAGACAAAGAAGGGAAGCACATGTAAAAATCACCTCAACGTTCTGCAGCTCTCTGTGAATCTGCAGCAGCTGTGCCTGGCGTCTCCTCTCTTCTCGCCTCTCTCCCCCGCCCGTCTCTCCTCCTCCCCTCTCCTCCTGCCCCTCTCCGTCCCCTCTCTCCTCACCGCCGGGCGAGCTCAGGCGTCGGACCCGCTGGCCCACATTGACTCCTAGAAGCTCGGGGCTCCGCGGGGAGGGGGAACGAGCGCGAGGGTGGGGCTGGGGCTGACTGGGGGGAAGACAAAGGTTCGGGGGCTCGTCTAGGGACAGACATCCGAGACAGGATTAGGAGCATTTCAAAAAGAATTCATTGATATCAACAGACCTTAATATACAGCTCAGTTATTTGGCAACAAACAGTGGAGCGAACAAAAGCAATCAATATCTTCTTTAAAGCAAGATTATATAACTTCTACTAAACAGTGGCTACAGTAGCCACAAGTGGAAATTACTCTATCATACATGAAAGAATATAACATATAATATAACATCTTAAATTATTTCAACTTTTTCATTTGTAAGAGGATATGTATCTGCTATTTTTTCTTTCAGAAGTTGCACAGTCTTGCTTTCAAGAACTATCCTCATGTAACTTACATTAGTTTGAAACTTCTTACTTTGTCAAAAATGAATTTATCATGTAATTATTTAAGTATAGGTTGGCCTTTAATTTACTTTCTGTACATCCCCTCAAAAGAAATAAAACTCCTGTCAGTCACTAGATTTGAGACTAAATCGGGAAAAGGGTGGATGCGGTAACTAACTTACCTTAGGGCTGGTTGGGCTGTAAAGACCTCCACCCAGCGCTCCCCCACCCAGTAACTGGCAGTAGGTGCTCCGATCTGGAACCGGCAGCACAGGTCGGGCGACTGGGCTGGTTCTACCTCGCGAGGTGGTGCTAGAGGAGCCTGACTGGGTGTGAAACTGATTACTGCTGCAGAGAGGAGAGAAGAGCAGAGGATTACACTTTGTTGACTCTTCACAGAAAAAAATAAACCTTAAGATATCATTCTGTAGTGGGTTATACTGTAAGTCAAACTCTTAAATAATGTTAATATCCCATAATAAAACAACATGTCAAGCATCTGTAAACAATCATTACTCCAAAAGATGAGATTGCAGATTAAAAGGAAAAGAGAAACTGCTTTGTTAATTGCACTGTCACGTATTAAAAATTTATTCCAGTCTAACCACTTCTCAAACACACCTCACTGTCCGGATATAAAGTATGCACTTCCTCTACTAAAATTCAAGCAAGTGTAGTCTTAAAATAACCGACCTGTTCATGACTCCAAGGCCGTTCAGGTTCAGGGCAGAGGCTGCCATCCCCGCGGCCAGGCCAGGGGCTTTGAGTGCTGGGCACACATCTGACAATCTCCCCTGAAGCTGCAGGGAGGTCTGGAGAGCAGCCTTCAGTGTTTCCTCTGCATTCAGTAGGCAGCAGTGGCTCCGCGCCACTAGAATATCTGCGCCCTACCACTGGGAAAAAAAAAAAAAAAATATGAAGAAGACCAGTTCATTATACAGTATCTCGCCTGTCTGGGTGCTTAAAAACTGTTAGAAGAAATGAACTGGAAAGTAATTAGAATGACAAAATGACGATGGCATTCTTTAAGATGAAAATGTCAGTGATTTTCCAGAAATGACAAGGCACTGGAAGTCCAATTTTCCATTCCTGAAAAGCCATCCTTTCCCCCCTTCCTAAGTGCGTCATGGACAAAGAAGATTATTCATGTAGTTCTGCTGTTAACTCAAAATAAAAGATATCTTTGTTCAAACATTCACTGGGAATAAAACTAAAAGAAAGGAAAAATAACAGGCAGAGGCAGAAAGATGGAGAGAGGGATGGAGGAGTGAGTAGTTGAAAGCAAGGTAATGGTTCACTCACTTTGCTTTCTCTTCCGTCAATGTTCCATAAAAAGCAGAGATTTTTACAATGCTCATTTGAATCAAACAGCTGTTTTATAACAGAGCCTAATGTTCAGCCCTCTCAGTGGGTAATCATCTTCCTTCCTATCCAACTACGTAACTGGTAACTCGACGCCAGACCTGTCTTTGAAACCTCTTCGAGTTTTACATATTTAACTGTATGAACTTTTTTTCTGCTCTAACATGTCTTTGTTCTAAAAGGAGCAACAACACAGTGGCCGAGGTTCAGAAAACTCTCACAGTCCTTTTTTTTTTTTCTTTCTTGCTCTGCTCGATTCTGTTTGTTTGAAATTTGGCTGGAGTCTAAAAATAAGATAACTTCAAGGTAACATTCTTTCGGGGAGGAACACGGGAAAAGGCAGAGAAGATGGAGATAGAGAAACATTCTGAGAAGGAGAAAAGGTGA
This sequence comes from Lates calcarifer, assembly GCF_001640805.2. Classification (NCBI taxonomy): domain Eukaryota; kingdom Metazoa; phylum Chordata; class Actinopteri; family Centropomidae; genus Lates; species Lates calcarifer. The sequence goes on from NC_066839.1 coordinate 14,435,454, forward strand.
GGAGGTGAGACACATAAAAAAGTGGGAGCAGAATTACACACAGAAGAAGGAAAGACATAGAAAGATAAAAGGCTACAGTTCGGCAAGGGAATCTCCTCGTCCTCACATGGAGCAGATAAAGATGAGCAGAAACACCCAGAGTCACTGAATAAGCACTTCTTGTTTTGCATGTTTTTTGGTCTTGCACTCAGATTTATCAAGTCTGTTTCAAGAAACTGCAAATCATTATTGTGCTTGTGCTTGTGCTTATCTTCAGACATTTTTATGGTTTTAGGTGGGTGTTGCTTAATTAGCATGGAACAAGACGGGATGATTTGATTCAAAATAATCAAGATGAGTTTGCTTTCAAGAACAATCACGTACTGGGCGTTCTATTTTAGCCGTGCGACACCGCAGGGGGGCTTGTATTCTTGTCAGACACAGACATTCAGGAACCAAAACCAGTCATTTTAGCTCCTGAATCAAGACGCTACTCTAAAGTATGCTATTGTGAATTAGATGGATGCGCTCAAGTTCCAGTAATAATAGAGATAAAAACCACTGTTGATTCTCTTGTTTGAGCTTTGTGGTTGTTTGGGTTCAAACTCTGTATGATTATGAACAAGAACAGGTTGTAGTATCACGTTCCTGCTCTGAAATAAGCTATGCAAATAAGCTTCACTGTGCAACAGGAGTTAACAACTGATATTTGATGCGTGCTGGTCAACTGCGCATTCAGAAACGTCTCATTTTCTGATGAGACAGAGTTTCAGCCTTAAGCATTAAAATACCAGCTGCAGTGATGTCCAGCGTCTCGTGTTGGATTCAGACTGGCTATCCAGAGCTGGTTGACTTACAGTCTGCTCTGTAGGACATAGTAGCATGAGCTATATGGTCGTTAACTTTGTGCAAAGCAGCGAACAATGACAGGACCGAAGTCCTTTTTTATTTTATGAAAGCTCAACAGCCAGTCATCATCTCATCATTAGGGTAAATGTCAAGTAATTTATCTTGTCAAACTTCTGTAAAATATTTCAGTAAACTGGCACTACAATGGGATGTGTGTGTTGCAGCGTAGCATGGCCAAACAGAGGCAGAGACGTGCTGTATATTTTTTCACGCCATGAAATCACTTATGTCTTATACAGCAGTCAGCATGACTAAACCGAGGCTTGTACTTTTTTTTTTGGAAAACAAGAGCTTTTGAAATTCTTTTCAGTCCACATCTTGGGGTTCGCTCAAGCATACCGGTATCCTCGTCATGTGCTGAGCTGCCAGAAACTGCCCTGGGATGTGTTTTGATTCCAGATAAGTTAAGACGTTAGGCCATGAACTACGAGGTAAACATGGGATTTCCTTGTTGGGGAGTGACGCAGTTAGAGAGAGGCAGGAAACAAATCTGAATGGCTTGTCTCTCGAGTAGCTTACTAACCACCGGTGCTGCTGCTTTTTTTTTTTTTTTCACACGGTATAATCACTTCTTTCTGCTTATTGGATAATGACTATCTATCCACAAAGATTAAGAGAAAACAACATGAAGGCCCACAGAGGATGAGGAAAGTTTGAGAGAGTGAAAGAGGGAGGAAAGGAGACAGGCCTGAGAGAGAGAGAGAGGCTGAAAGAATGAAGAGCGAGGACGGAAAGAAAGGTGTTTACAGGCTATTTTGGTTCAGTTGTCTATTCTGAAGCTTTCATGCAGAAGTAGTGGATTTACTTTCTGTGAAATAGCTCGGCTGTTGTAATGAAGCAGCACTGGGCAGCCAGACGTATTTTCCCCCTGCATGTCGCACATGGTTAGCTACATCCCAATGACTGTTTTTTCCCTTTGCACTAAAGGACTTTGCACTCGCCAAAAGGTCCAATCCCCCCACAGGGATCAGGGAAGTTTCACTGTAATGTAATATTAAAAGGTACTAAACAGAGGTATTTCTCAAAACTGTTTAAACCTTGCATGAACTTATAGCTGTGGTCTAGCTATAGCATTTTAGGCCTTAACAGAAGGACCACCACCGCACCACACCAGCTTAAATTAAAGTACAATATAGTTCTTAGAGTAAAACATTCAGGGAAAGAGAAGAGCTACATGTATTTTGTCTCCTCACTCCCACTCTGATACCCTTGTGTCTCCACCTCGCGAACAGATAATACTTTCCAGAAAGATAAATGTGTCAGCAGAAAATGCGCTTAACTACTCATAAACACTATGTTGGCGTTCCAGTCATTTTTACGATATCATATTAGAGCCAATTAACAACAGTAATGAAGCAGGGCAGGGAAGCAAACCATCAACCTGGCAATGACTTTGTACTGTGCTGATACGCCATAGTTATTCAATACTGTCTTCAGCACACCAACACTGGCAACTGCAACAGAGAAAGAGCAAATTTTAAACAAATATCAGCTGGCATAACTGCACATGTAAACTACCCTGAAGTGTTTTTGTCTGTGTTTCAGCGAAGCCTAATGTCAGATTGAGTGGGACTGTGTGAGTATTCAAACTGTCCACTTGCCTACACAAGTGGGCAATAAAACCTACATACAGTTCACTGGGAAAATATTCACTCGACTACAAAGTTTAGAAGATGCTGATGATGATTGTCCCCTGAAATTTACATAAGCAGATGGTTGCGCTGAGCGATGTTACAAAATATTACACTGAGATGGAAAACATTTGTCTACCAGGACAGATTTTTCCATATTGATAATAATACAGTATTTAAATCCCTTTTAAATCTCTAGGTGTGTTACAGTAAGTTACTGAGGGAAATGTTGCATATCAATGATCAGGATTAATTTAAGGTAATATTGGATTTTCCATGTCGTTTATTTTTTTTTTTTCTCCATCACTGTGACCGCGTATTCTTGTTAATCAGCAAACCAATTCACTAAATTAGCCAGAAACACATATTCTTGTCCTGTGGTTATAAAATCCTAACATGTGAAGCTCTTCAACAGAATCTCTGGATACTTCACCATATCACAATATACTGTAAATCAATATTGCAATAAAAAATTACATATACCACAACACGATATCCATATCACCCACTCCAAGCAGCTGAGATACTCAAAACCAAGAACTAAACTTAAAGCTCAGTGGTTCCCAAAAGAGAAAAAATGGTCTCACGAGGCCGCGAGGGGGACATGAACCGTGACAAAATTAAAAATATCTCCAGCTGCTACAATTAATCAATTAACCCATTAGTTGGTTAGTGGAAAAGTAACCTGATAATTCATTTTAAAGCACAAAATACAAAACATTTGACTGTTCCTCCTTCTCCAATAGAGGGGTGTGTTGTTTTTTTCTTATATCAGTATTAACTGAATATTGGAGGTTTTGGACTGCTGGTCGGACAAAACAAGCTCACATTTGATAACATCTTAAAAAAAAAAGCGATGAGCATTTTTGACCATTTCACAGACCAAACAATGAATCGATTAATGGAGAAAAATAGTCAGCAGATTATTCCATAAAGAAAATAATTGTTAGTTGGTGACCTGGAACTAACCAACAATCTAATGCGATCTAATTATCTAATGATAACACAATGCAAGTGGTGGGTTCCTACAGCCAACCCCAGGCTGGAGCTGGCTGCAAGTTGATGAAATAATTTTGTTAAGCTCTAAGTCTAACAAATGTCTTGTTTAATGTTCTATATGAGTAAACAGCGATGTGCATAACATTTGCTTAGCTGAAGAGCAAATTTGCAGAAAATCTGGAAAAACCTGAGTGTCAGTTATTTGGAAGCCCATATTTGAGTTTCAGTTCTTTAGCATAAAAAACTATTGTTACATACAGTTGATGAAAGCTACACATGAATAGATTAGATAAGGTATTGGAAATAATTCAGCCTTGTTATATGGATTCATTTCTACATTCAGATGCCATAAAATGCTGCCACACTCCAACCTTATCTAAGTCACACTGTGGCTGAAAATGAGTGTACCTTATTAATATAATGCTGTGTATCATTGCAAAGCAGCTGTTATCTAAACCTCAGAGCATCTGTAATCATAAAGCATATATCTAGGAGGAATTCATAAGACTCAAGAGGACTAAATTCTTTTCAACTAATAAAACAAAAGAGTTTAAATTAAAAAGGAATAAATTGTCTTTAAGCTCCTCAGATAATTTGGTCTCCACTCTCACCAAGAGGATGAGTAGGCCTATAATCCTGACAACATTCACTGTTACCTCTCAATGTGGGCTGAAGGTGTGTTATTAAAGTGTAATAAACTTTATCCACCAACAATAAGCTGCTCAGATGGAGGTCCTGACATGACAGCAGGCCCTGGGTTATCTTACCTCAGCGCCGTCCGGTCTCCTCCACGTCTTCTCCGGGACACTTTTATTGGCCTGAGTAATAATACAGCCAGATACCAACAGTAATAACCCGGGGATAAATCTTCTCCGTCTGCGTGTCTGACACTCGAAACGCGCACGAAACACACAAAGTTGCTGCTCCCTTCTGCACCAAAACGACTTCTTCTCTACTCCCCTCGTGTGTTTTTGTTTTCTTCCATAAACGTCTCTCGTTCGACGCTGCCGCCGGTTCCTTCACTGCTCCTTCACGTTTTCACCCCCCCCCCCTCCCCCCCCAAAAAAATATATCCTCCTCCTCCACAGAAGAAGAAGATTTCAAAAATGTCTTTTCTCTTCCACGAGCTGGGGTTTCCTTTCTCTTTCTGTTTATTTTCAGGAAAAGTTCAAATCCAAATCCTGTCGCAGTTTGCTCTCAGGATAAATAGTTTTTAAGGGGAGGTTTCTGTTGTCATGCGTGTTGTTCGATACCTCTCTGTTCGTAGTAAAGCGCTGTTTGTCTGTGTGTTTGAAGCCGGAAGCGACAAGACAGCCTCTCTCTCTCTCTCTCTCTCTCTCTCTCTCTCTCTCTCTCTCTCTCTCTCTCTCTCTCTCTCGCGGTTCACTGGAGGGATAAAAACTGAAAAGCTGCGCGCGCGCAAGTTCAATTGCTTGTACACGCACGTGCATTACAGTGCGGGGAAACCCTCATATAGACATAGTAAACTAAACTTAGTTAAAAGGAACAACACTGAGATAAAATCACAGGAGCAGTAATGATGTGCTGTCTAATAATTTGTTTGCACTTAGCCTATAAATATATTTGACTATACAGGCTGTTGAGTGTGTTTATGTTTGTGTCAGTTTGTCCTATATACATATATCATTCATCATTATTAACAATGGTGGAGGTTCTCCAGACTTTTAGTTGTACTTCTCAGGTAGAGAAGTACAACTAAAACAACAGCATCAGTTTTAGCTTATGTATTAACATATAGATTAAAATTTAAACAGCAAGCTAAGGCTAATTTTTACTCTTTGATATACTATGTGTAGTTTAATTAATAGCACTGTATCAGATTTCATATGTTATGTATTTTACTTGTTAAATCCTACTCTGAGAACCTATTACAACACAGGCCAACTAAGTGTTGTAATGTTGATTAAAAAGTACAATATTTCTTTCTAAAATGTACTGCAATGGATGTATAAAGTAGTGGAACTTTCAAGTTCAAGTACCAACAAATTGTTCTTAAGTAAACTAGACGAGTACATTAACTCATTTCATAACTCACAAGCACTCCCTCTAAAAGACGTCTGTTCAGGTGGCGATACCCTGGAAATCATGTGATGTCACCAAAATCTATTTGGTGAACTAATAGCAACGAAGAACAGTGTAAATTTGTCCTGCCCATGCTGGTGGAAGAACAGGAAAGTGAGCGAGGGAGCTGTCAATGAAACGCAGTGTGTGTTGCACCCACACAGTCTTGAGAGGAGGTTTAATCAGGCAACGTAAGTAAAAACACCTGTGTGGGTGAACTGTGGGTGAACTGTGGGCGTGTAGGGGCTTTAAGGTGATGAGGCCCTTCATGTTGAAGAGCCCTATGTCAAAACTCATTTTAATACCTCTAATATTCCATTCAAAGTTTTGCTTACTTTGTGTATATTTAAGATAAAGTGTGTTTATATCAAAGCAAATGGGGAACAATGGAGGTAGAGCTTATTCTATAGTAAGAGAAAGGGAGCACCTCAGTGTTATCAACAGTATCATAAAACCTATAATAAACAATAGTGTTCCCTCATAGACACTAAAGAAGGCGAAAGTCATTGAACGGAATGCACCTGTGTGACTTTGTTTCCATTTGTTGATGAATCAATATCTGTGTACTTAGTGTTTGCATGCCAGTATAGAAAGTGCCGCTGGAAATTGTTGATTTGAATGTAATCAGTGATGGAACAGTAGTAAAATTAATTCTCCATCCACAGATGAGAATGAAGCGTATCTGGAACATCACAGTGAACAGAGTGACTGTGAAAGCAACTGCGTTGTGTGTAGATCAAATCTTGTTCAGACTTAGGTCAAGATAATAATAATAATAATTCATTACTAAATTAAATTGCTTTGATATATCTGAATGTCATATGGAAGCTACTGTCCCAGTTTCAACCAGGACTAAGGGGGGCTTGTCCTTGGGGGGCAGCTAGGGACCCCTCCTGGATACAGAGAAAGCCAGAGGACCTGTAGCCTCTGCAGCTGCAGAGGAAGCTCAGATGAGGAAGGAGTTTGAGACAGAGAAGGCCACATAAAAGGGCTCTGGCCTTAAAGAGGTCATGCTACACCATCAGATAACTTTTATCAGGGGTGGTGATGTTGACCACAGGCGTGGATGTATTTATCAGATTGAAGGAGCAAATTGTTGCCAAGTTTCTTCTATTCATGCTAGGCTGGTGAGTGAGTGTTGCTCTGAGTGTTGTCAGACACAGCTCCTCAGTATTGTGAACTGTAAATGTTTGGGATAGTGTTAGGCAATCACACTGCAAGCCTCCCCTGCAGGACTACAGTAGATATTAAAACCTCAGAATCAGGCTTCAGTCTAGGATCAGCTCGTTACCATGGATACCAGAGGATGAGATTCTTTCCAGTGTTTCCACTTGAGACAGGAAACACTCACGTCAAGTTAGAGTCTGAGATATGTGGGGGCAGAGTCTGGACGACAGGTGGCTGCTGGAAAAATCTGGATCACGCCTCCTCGACTTTTAAGATTTTGGAATTTGGCAAAAAACTGATGGAAAACTATACTGCTACTTGAAATATTCCTTCAACTGAAATAAACAAGACTGACCGATGTTCTTCTTCTGTAAAACCATAATAAATAATGATCATAGTGAAGCTGGTAATAGACTCACAAACACAGAATTACTGTGCAATACTGTCAGCAACATATCAACCAGTGAAGAAATACTTTTTTCATTCATTCATGATGTATAATACAAACAAAATTTCATTACAGGGACATTTTTTAACATTAGTCAGGGTGTCATACATATGTTACATAATCAGCTACAGTAATAAGCAGGGCTGAGTTGTGAATTTTCCTCTCTGCTCTCTTGGTTTGAAAAACACAAAATTCTTCACATTTTTTCCGGGAAGGCTTCAGTGTGACTGTGTGACTTTGTGTAGAGTGCGAAAGAATGAACAGAAACCAAACAAGACCACATCCAGTGGTATACCACGTGAGGAACAAGGGACTCCTCTCACAGTCGAAGTCATTCAAAACTTCATTCATGTATAAAAAGACAATCCAGCCTTTTTTCTAACATATGTGTTTTCAAGATTATATTCACTGTTTCTGGTCCAACTACAGTGAAGCTGAAGTTCAGTTTCCCCCTCTCATTTGTCATGGACTCAGATGGGACTCTGGTGATGTGAAGAGGAGCTGATGTCCTCTAGTGGTCTCTTGGTGTTATGCATCATAAGCTGACAGTGAGGCGCCACAACCAATGTATACACACACGTAAACATATTATACAGCATAAAGTTCACAGCTGTATATATGTTATACAAATATTCAACATCTAAAAAACTCAACCCATGTTATAAATATGAATAAATTAAAAAGCACTGAAACCTAATCTACTGCTCTCTCTCAGTCTGTTTGGAGAGATCATTTGCCTGTTACAGAGAACTACTGTTCTTTAAGCGAAGACAAAATCTTTTCAGCTCATTTGCTTGAAGACAGCTTTCAGTGAAGCTTATCGCTCATTAAATGCAAACTTGCATGTTGTGGTGCATTCAGGTACCAGGACGCAACTGGACTATCTGCACATCCAGTAAGAGTCACTAAGTTGTGTTTTGTTAAATTTTGGTTGCTTTGCAGATGATTAGGGTTTTTATGACACAAGCTGCTGACAATGGACATATAGATTTCTAATATATGTTGTCATACATGATGTTGTGGTACTCATTTGGGATGGAGTGACAACTTAATATGTAAGAAAGTGATGGATTGTGGTGGTTTTGTATGTTGTATTTTTTATGATTCAGACATGTAACATCTTTGATGTTGAGTGTATGCAAGTGACCAAAACCTATAAAATTTGACAATTAGAGGGACAGCACACAACCACACGGAGCCACTCTGTGTGCCAGTTTGTAGTTTGTGGGTGTGAGTGGGTGTGTGGTGTCAGACATTTGCCATGTGCACACACAAAACAAACACAAACTTTGTGTATTTCCCTGTTTGAGCTTTGTGAAATTCAAGACACACCTATGGCTGTTAAATCCATCACACACACACACACACACACACACACACACACACACACATGCACACACGCACACACACAAAGTCTGACAACTGAAGAACGAGTTTCAGAGCAAACTAACAGTTTATTATCCCGTCCCCTTTACTGACAGTGATAAAGTAATGGTGTCACCCTGCAAAAGCTCCCTCTCTCTACTTCTTGCCTGTCAACATTCTGTATTCTCTGTCTTTTTTATCTATCTGTCCATCAGCTTGTCTCTATCTTATAAGTTCTTTCTCTTCCTCCCTTCCTTAACTGACACCTGATCCTGCAGTTTAGAGTTACCACACAAACAAAGACGTGTAGAGAGGGAGCGGGAGAGCTGCTGGTCGACATTACATAAAACAAACACATGTGAACTGAGAAGGAAATATTTGCTCATTGTCTCGGTATTTGTTCTTGACACATGTGAAGACAGTGAGAGCGAGAGAAGTGGAGTCATACAGGGAAATACTCCAGTCCAGTCAAGCAGCTTGTTCCAGCTGGCTACCAACTGGTTGTCAGGTAAAATACAGCTTAACGTGTGCATGTCTGTTTAATTTGTCTGTATTATGTTGTATTATCATGTTTTTAGCGGATGGGGTTAAAGGCCTCTATGGTGTGTACATTTGTTCATGTGTTTTTGTGTCTATTTTGATTATTTATTTCTAAAAAATATGCTCAAATAGTGGCTCTAACATTGAGTTTGTTTACAGGATTATACCAAATACCACTTAGTTTACATTATTTTGAGGTTTGTTGGCAGAAAAATGAGCAGAGAGCAAACTCCTCCACTGCTGACCACAAAGTGTGGTTTGTATTAGGAAATGTGAGGTGGTGGTGATGAGAGTTTCAGTGTATTTCTGTTGAACATGTTTACCCAGATATGTGTTTCATCTAGGTGCACAGTGCCTCTCTATTGCATTATAACAGACCATATGATAGGTAATAGGTAACTTCACTGGTGGCGTATTGTATGTGTTGCTTCTGCATAATACATGGATTTTCACTCAACCTTTTAAATCAGAGCATCAACAAACTGGTCATATGAATTACACAGAGTTGTCCTCAAATATAGTTCAGCAGTATGCAATTATTTTTTAATCACATGGGGTTTTATTTACAACATTTAGCAGTTGTTTGCAGAGTATTAAAGACACTCCTGTCACACCTTTGCAATAATGATACTTAAATATTTACATATAAACATAATTATAATATAAACATACTTAATTTTCGTCCTTCTTCAATACACAACTCAGGCTTCACGCAAGTCATGTTGCAGTTAGGATGCTGTGGTGTTTATGCACAGTAGTACTGCACTTTAATGAAGTCAGATGACTTTTAATGGAGCACTTCAGCTGATGGTTCACAGAAGTCTTAATGATGAGCATGGTACTGTAGCTCCACAAATACACTGTAAAAACAAAAACAGGAAATAAACAAAAAATAAAAACATCATCATTTTTGGTATCTTAACTGTGTGATACTCCAGCCTCATATCCAACCACAACCACAATCTAGAAGATCTTGTATAACAAACCTCAGACTGACTGACTGTGAAATACTATTCATATTCTAATCACGGTCTTTTAACTTTCTCTCAGTCTTTGATAGAGTACTACATGTAGGCGTATTTGATGAACTAAAGGGAACTTGAGTACAATCAACACAAAAATGTCAGTGCAATCACACATGAACTACAGCTTTAAGCTACTTAATTTGAGCATTTTCCCACTGCATATCAACTGAACTGATAGTTTAAATGAGAGTTTACTATCTTTTCAATCAAGACGCACTGTTGCCTTCTTATACCAAGGAACAGGGTTGAATGATTTTGGGTTTCAGTGTTGAAGGATGACTGGGCAATAGCTGACTCTTCCTCAGATCAGGACACAGAGTTGGCTGGGTGATAGTTGGTCTAGTGGGCAATGTTTTGCTGTCCAGATGGCTGTGTCAGGGTAATTCCCCCTCAGAAGGACTCGCCTCTAATCCTCCAGAGAAATCTGTACTGGCTTGATCGCTTGCCTGCATGAGGAAACTGACCGGCTAGCCCTACTGGACGCTGTGTTTCTGATAGCCAGGCAGCGTTAGCTTCTCGACATCTGTTGGTTTACAGCAAGGACACTTGTGTAGCCCGGTTGGCCAGCTCCACACTGTGAGCCTAGGTAGTCAGCACAAGGTCAAAGTGATAACTGTTCTGTGGGTTAGCTAATATATATATATATATTATATATATTTACATATGTTAGTGGACTGAGTGGTTTATGTAAGGCAAAACAGGAGGCGAGGAGGTGGAGAGACATAGCATAGAGGAGAGAGAGCAAGGAGAGATAGAGCAGGTCAGGCTGATTAGGTACGGAGTCAAGACTTACGATTGTCTTAATCTCAGTGTGGGAACTATTTCTGTAATATTGGACCTTTGAGAATCAGGTACATTTTTCTGACTTCTTTTCTTAGCTGTTTGAGATCTAGACAAGCATGAAGGAGTGACTAATACCAGAGTTCTACATCTGTTTTAGTTGTGTCTTCATTGTGATTTTACTTTAATGGTGATCTTGTTGTAAAATCTGGTGAATGAATGGTAAAATGAACCATTACAAAACCAAGCAAAACCTGTCTAAAAGATAGTAATGATGCTCTACAGTCAGGCACATAGAGTCAAAAAAACTGCCTCATTTAAGGAGCGGATTTTACATTTTGATTATAACAAGTTTGAGGTTTTCCTCTTTTGACTTTTACTTTTTATCAGATTCAGAATCAATGATGTGGTATCCTCCCATAAACACACTGTATGGTTGTTTATTATGGTCCAAAGTGAAGCTGATAAAGGTCAAGCTGTTCTGGGCACATCCTCCTCAGCAGGTTGCAATTCAATTTAAAAGCTGACCAGCCAAAAGGGTCGAAGACTTCATGCACTAAGAAAGGTGACTTTAATTCACTTAGCCCTGTATTATTTGTGTGATTACACATCCCGGTGTGGGCGTGTGTTTCCTTTCACTCTGCTAACATGTGGATATTATGTCAATAGAATTAGATTAATGCAAGACTGTTTGCTGTCACGCCAGAGAGGAGATAAGCTGTGTGTTGTCTTTTTCCCATGGCTGTCCTGGATGCCCAGGAGTCAAGGGGTGAACAGGAATCAGCTGTGTCACTTCCACTGATCCTGTTTTTGTCCCACCCTCATTCTCATCATAATGTAGGGATCATAAAAGTAGTAAAAAAAAAAAGAAAAAAAAAAAAGAAAAAAAGCCACATTACTTGACCTTGATTTTCAGCTAAATCTAAATGAGGTATTCAGCTGTGGCAGATGCAGCTCATAAAATAAACATGCTGATGTGATGTGAAATAAAGCCAGTGGGATTTAAATCAGTACCTGATTTTCTGTACTCATGCCCCTCCATTCCTCTGTGTTTGTGTATGCATGCTCTCCTGGCTTCCTGTGGTCTGCCTCTCTGCTGGATCCATGCTGCTCTGCTTATGGTGAGTCCGACATCAAGCTGCAAAACACAATGACTGACTGATATTCTGCTCTGCTTGCTATGTTCTGTTGTCCTTTTGTGTCACAAAATACTTTAATATCAGTACTTCACTTATTTGTGAAGCCGTTATGTGGTTGTTTACTGCTCTTCTTTTGTAGATGTCAAATCTCTACACTGCCTCACACTATAAGCCAATTACCTGAGCTTCTGTAATCTGGGTGTGGGTATGTAAGAGGTGTGTGTGTGTGTGTGTGTGTGTGTGTGTGTGTGTGTGTAGGCAGTAGCTATGCCTTATGTAATGCAATGACATAAGGCAATGACATGAGTGTGTATGCCTGTGTGAGAGTGAATGAACTGAGAAGAGAAAGAATGAGTGTGAAAGAAGCAATCAACATAATCAGATCATCAGTTTGTGTGTCCATCATTGCCAAAGAGTTTAGGTGTGAATTCTAAACACAGAGCATCGGTTGTAATTTTCTCTAACCCACAGTGTTACCAAACAGCAACACAAATTCCACTGATAACTAACATGATACTGAAAACAAAGCAGATGCAGTGCAAAAGACACACTGGACAAATTATTATGTGTGGCAGGACTTTCTTCTTGTTTCATCAAGCTTTCAGATAAACTAATTTACAGAGCACTTAATGGATACCAAAGGCAGCTTCATCAGTGGTTAACTGTTGACAGCTGACCATAAATATTCATATTATAGCACTGCAGTGTAGGGTTAAACTCCTTATGTTAGAGCAATGAAAATCACCACTGTGTGTAATGTGAATTCTGTGCGAGGAGTTAAAATCTCTGGACTATGGTTACCAAAAACAAAACAAACAAAAAAACCTTAAAACAAAAATCAATCAAACAGACAAATCAATAAGCAAAAAAAGGCATGATGCATCAGCTTCTATCAGTAAGTAATACAATTACAAGAAAGGGGAGCCTGTGACTTTAGAGAGAATGTAATTTGCACTTCCCCAAATTCCTGTTCGAATGGTGACTGCAGAAAAAATTTGACTGAAAATTTTTGGAAAAAAAAGGGAATACACAATGAATATATTGCAGTGGCCCTATGCGACCTCTAGAGGGAGCTACCTCGCTACACTACCACTGCCACATCTGCATCGAACGTCCCTCCAACTCGAATAGACAGCGCGGCCGACCAATCACGTCTCAACATCTACTACAGTAATCCCTCCGAGCCAATGAGAGACAGCTAAAAGATGTTTTTCACTGTATGGGGCGGGTCTTGGGGATGATGGACACGTCTGCTTTGAGCCCCGGCCAGATTGTCGGTGTGGACTGTAGTGGAGATTTTTTTGGAGGCTGAGATAGTGGGACGTACGGTATTTTTTGGAGGAGAACAGAGTGAGAGGCCACGTTCGGAAAAGTTCCCCGTACGCATCGTTGGAAATTACAACAGGTAACGTTTAATTTTAACCCCCTTTAAAATCACGTGATTTATACATCGGCGACTGGCGCTGGTTCAATGCTTTCGGGTTTTTGCGTTTAATACAGTCGATTTTGTTGCGGTAAGCGTATAGGTACTCAACCTGTACTGACAACCTCATTAGCTAGAGGCAGTTTTTTTGAAATGGTCAAGCACACACACCATGCTTCCCACTGAATCCGTTACTCTGACTTGTAGTCATACCTTTGGTGTAAGGCGCTTCATGGCGCCTATCTCCTCCACAGTATCCCTGGTATGGTATCATCACCTAAACTAACATAACTGATTTCATGTCCCCCTCGGGTGTGTTTTATGCGGTTAGCATCAAGGAAACGGTTAGCTTAGGTAAACCAAGGGTAACTCACGTGCTTCATAAGTCATTTTCTAAATGAATAGACCCTGGTTGTGGTTGTATTTCCTGGTGTAGGTGAGTCCTACCATTACGTTAACGGTAAGTTTACCGCTGGCGGTTGGTTCTTGTAACCATGCTAACGTAATCGTTACGCTTAAAGACTATTCAAACATCCGTCTACCGTTTCTGCGGGACAGTTCTTTTAGCTGCCTCAAAACGTTTTATCTGGCGATGTTAATTTTGTGTCCAGAGGCAGAGCTTCGTTCAACAGAAGTCGAACACGCTGTTAATGTTTTCAAAGGAGTGATATTCGTTTCTTGTGGTTTCTTATTTGAATAATGGTTTACAGAGATGTTTGGGAAATGCAGTCCTGTTTGGTTGACGTTTGTTTACTGAAGTTAAGGGATGGGTTTCCTCTCGTGATGTGGTGGTCAAATAAAACACAGAGTAGGATATTAGAGCACCCACCCGAATCAATGGATAAACAGTATTTGTTATGTATAATTTTAATGATTAAATGATATACTTAGGTATCGGGATATCGTTTATATGAACTTATCAGAATCAAAAATGGTGTGTTAAACCTGCTTCAAGTCTGACCACCATCCAGAATTAATTTGTAATTGTAAAGATATGAACCAGATGAAAGTAAGCAATTTTTTTTTTCAATCTACAGGTTGAAATCAGAAAACATATGCCCCCTTTTTTACTTTATAAACAGCTCAAATGTTGAATTTACCAGCCCTTACATTTAACCATGTAAATAAAGGATGATGTTTACTATATCATGCATGGTTCATTTCTGCATCAAAGGATCAGTTTTGAAAGCATAACGTGGATTTAATCTCTCAGAAGTTAATTTAGTTTCAGCTGTAATGGCTCTTTCCTTTACTGCACCGCCTGTCTCTGTTGAAATATATTTTCTCATCATACCCTTACTACAATTTGTCTGTTGAAATGAATGTGTATAAATATATGTGTCTCTCAGACTAACTCATAGAAGTCATACATTGACAGATGGCGAGGGTTCAAGTAGTTCACAGACAGATAGGCAGGCAGGCCAACAAGCTAACGGACAGACTGGACTGAGCTGAGATTGTGCTGACGTGTAAAAAGTCAGTACCAACTGGCAAACATATTGATTACATTAACTAATTTCATTCTAATGCATTGAATCAATAAAAGTATGGCGCCACAGTCAGACTTAATACAGTTTGTTTTTTTGGGCTTCTCTGTTATATTTGGCTCATTTTGAGCCATCATACCTGGCTTTATTAATAACTACCTGATAGTTGTCTCTTGTAATTCAGTACTTGATATGTGCCACAACATTACCAGCACTGACACTGACACAGACAGACCTAATATTAGGGCACCTAGCCATGCATTTATGCTACTAACAATCACCCTTAAATCTGCCTCTTAAGTATGTGTCTGTGTGGCCAACTACTCATCACCTTAATCAGCACAATTCAGCTTTAGTGCCCCTGGCGTTTTTGTCTTTTCTCCTCTGAGGGAAGTGAAGGTAGGTTAGACAGAAATGGAGGACATACAAGGGCAGCGACAATGTCATGGACAGTGGTGGTGCACAGAGTGTGTGACTTAAGAACTAGACAATTTGCCATCTAATGTTTTATTTTTTGTCACTTGTAACAGTTGCACTGCATTGGGTTGTTTTTTGTGAATGATAATCTGTAATTTTAAAGTACAGAGTGATCACTAAGTCACATTTCTCCCTGAATAACTTCTAAAATACCTGAGCATGCCAGCTAAAAGTAACAGATCATCTTTAACATTGCAGATATATTGCTTTAATAGTTTTGTCACCATAGCCGCTTTCCATGTTAATGTTGGATATGAGGGATTGGACTATAAACCATAAACTTTCTAGCATAAAGCTAATCCCACTAGTGATGCTACAAGCTAAATCTCTTTTAGAGGTGAGGTGAAAACCCTGTGGATCTGAGCGTCATCATCCATCCATCCAGCCAGCCATCCAGCTAAATTCATGTCAGTTTTTCTCGTCTTATCATGTTTCGTTGGTATGGATTATTGACATAGGCGTGTAGCAAACATGGCCAACCCACTCTACATTTCTACAACTGCTACTAGTATTTTCTCAAGTATGTTGACATTACAAATGTTTTGTCATTGTTCTGTTTGACCATGGAGATTAAAGGGTAAGAGATTGTTGAAAAATAAAGCGCTTGAATGCACAGATTGTGGACCCCAAAATTACCACAGAGCTGATTTAAGCCTCCTTATACTGTCCCAGCAGCAACTGAACACTATCCCTCTTATGGGGCCATTCTTTTCTGCAGGGCTATTGTATTTTATTGTATTGTGTTACAGGTTTTCAGGTTAGTTGGGTCAGGATGCAGCACGTGTAGGTGCATTTGCAGCAAGAAAGTACAAGAAAATCCACTTCAATATAGGTCAGACCTTTTAAGATATAGTATAGCATCAGAGAATAAAGAATATTCATTGGAGCGCTTCTTACTAAATGTAAAATATTTTAGCAGAAAGGATTCTCAGTTTGGAAAGCTAGTGCAGCGTTGAGCATGTATGTAACTCTGGTGTGTTTTTCCTGTCAGGCCCCTCTCTGTGTGTATAGTCTATCTATAATCATCAGTGCCATGTTCATTCTCAGACTCAGGATGTGTAGAACAGTGGCGGCTCTGTCAAACCCACTAATGAGAAGCCTTAATTGGTTGTTCTGGTGGGAGAATCTGCTCATTAAAGGTAGCCGGAACATAGCTGGGTTAGCTAGAATGAGAGCATGATTTAGTTTTTTCTTTTCTCAATATTGCTGTTGTCATTTCCAGTCATTTGGGATCTGTGAATCTTATGAAATTATGTTTTTGAATGTGTTTTCAGTGGGTCGGCTCTTCCCAGTCTAAACTGGGGAACGGGGACAGTAAGGTGGGATTGTTTTTGAAAAATCTTCTTTTTAAATATTTTATCTCTGGTGTGCTGTCACTCCTCCATTAGTTTAAGGGAAACACTGCAAAGGCCTGTCCGCACTCGCACACTGTACTTCATTAGTTTTTTGTGACCTTGTGAGGGGTAGAAGGTTAAGTTGGGGAGACACGAGGACGCAAACGTAGGGAAATGGGAAAGTAGAGATGGAGTGTCCAAACGAGAAAGGGAGGGACGGCAGAAACAAATGGAGAGGAAGTGAGTAAGAGCGAAAGAGAGACTGAGTGAGAGCGACAGAGAGAGTGAGAGATATTGCTTAACCATTCGGAAAGGCTATGGGAACATCCCTACGTGTGTGTTTGTGTGTGCATGTATGTGTATTTTCATCCTGAACCTTGGTGGGTTCAGCAGGAGCAAAACACGTCACATCAGCTCAGGCGCACATAGACCTACTGTCCCACATCAGCTTGAATGACTGGTGGTGTACAAAAAAATTAAATTCTCCAAACCACAAAGCCGCACTTCCAGTTCACTTCCATTCTCTTAGTTCTCTTCCAGTCTGTGAAAGTGGTTGCTACTATAACCACAAAACACAATTCAAGGCTTTCATCTCCTCCTTTGTAGTGACACCGGGACAGTCACAACAATTACCAAGGTGGACATATTCTACAGTGTAGCAGTCAGCCGTGACGGGCGAGTATTAGCCTCTAGCTTTCAGGGCGGCTTGGCCAGCGGGCGCCGCAGGATTCAGGATTCACGCAGGGAAGATCAGAGAGGCGTGGATGAATGGAAACTGTAGTGCAATGTTCAGCTTATTACCGCTACAGAGACAGTAGGGGGGGAAGGAGGGGAGGAGCGTGAAAGAGGGATAGAGATGTTGAAGACGTGTGGAGGAGAACGAGGAGGTCAGCTAGAAGCCAAAAAATGTAAATGAGAAAACGGGAGAATGCAAAGTAGGAAGTAGTAATTGTATTTAGTTATCAGTAAGAATACAGTGTTATTTCAGTTTTGTTGAACCAATAAGCTTGACAGAGTTAAACAGAATAGGGTTTGATTGTATATTTGAATTGTTAAATGAGAGGGTCTGTTGGAGGAGACCTTGTATTGAAGGCTAACATTTTACATCAGAGAGGGCAGACCGCCTTCCCCAGCAAGTGTCCAGCTCTGAAAGAAACGACAGAATAAAAAACAGAGGGAGAGAGCGTGGGCCTGTGGCTTTGGCGGGGGGCCAAACATAGTTAAAAACAGATTAATCAGCATAGGGTCACATTCTCACAGAGAGAGGCTGAACAGAGCATGGCAGGACAGGGCAGACCCTTCATCTTCTAAAGGCAGCATCTTAGGGAGCAACACAAGGACAATTACACTGTAGAAGTAATTTTGAAAGCAAAATTTAATACATGGAGCCAAATATCCGTAGCAAAAATGATAACGAAGTGATGCTCATTTTGCCTTTTTTAAAGGTGTAATCTGCGATTTTTAAAAAAAAAAAAACATAATTTACAAGTTTATTGGGTATAATCCCAGTTATATTTTTACATTTGCTGTGTTTTTGTTTTGTTCACAAACAATTAAAAAAAATAAATTAAATCGATCAACAAGAGAGTGAGATAAAATGGACTGAGCATAGGTGTTGTGGTTATTGTTAAGTAATCAACAAACACTGAATATTTTCCCTATTATTCATTTATTCTGTCATTGCTTGATTGATGGATTCATCCATTTAACAATCCATTCATTTAATTCATTCATCACATGTTGACTATTCATTAATTTGTTCTTTCATTCAGTCTGTCCAACAAGTCAGAAAGGCTTGCGAATAGGAGAAGAGAAGAATCACAGGGGAGGGGGAGGAAAAGGAAGTGAGAGGAGTGTCTGGGGCAAGAAGGTTGAGAAGGAGTGCAGACTTACTAACTTGCTCTCATTAGCTGCTTTTGAGAGGCTCTGAAGTTTGTAAAACATTTTGGAAAGTGTGTAAAGAACCCAGTAAACTGTGTGTGTGTGTGTGTGTGTGAGTGTGAGTGTGAGTGTGTGAGATTCAGACAGACAGAAAACAGGGCCGGTAGACAGTCTTTCCCACAGGTCAAAAATACACAGAGCAGGGGGCAGTAAGATGGAGCTCCCAAGACCGATAAAACATGTTAAAAGGTTATCAGTCAAAAATGTCACTGAATATAATAATAAATAATACGGATAGCTAGATTATTAAAATGGAGTGTAGTAAGAATATGTTGATTTTTTTTTTTCCTTCACCACTAATTATTTGACAAAACCAATTAAAGCTTCATTTGTTTTACTGTTTCATTGGCTTCATTTTCAAGTCCTTAATTTTCCTTTTTTTTTGTTCTTGACACACAGTCAATCAAGTACCCATTTCCCCCCAGCCAACTTTTCCCCTTCTCCTCAACATATATTCAGTTTACCTCGCCATATTCACAATTTTCTTTATATGATAATGAGATGGGCGTGTCAATACATGTCCAAGCTAAGGATTGGTTCACGGTGTCTGTGTATTTAATGCCAATGGGGCAGTAAAGGGGGGCAGTAGAGGACTGTGTGGTTAGCTAACTTAACTCAAAACACAAGTAGCTAAACACACAGAGCAGCAGCTTTTTTCAGCTAGTCACCTACCGGTAGCTAAGGTTCTTCATAAAACTACACCTTTTGGCCGCCCATTTAATGTTAATCATTCATACACTGTGTGCTGCTGTAGCATCATTGTGTAACTCCTGAAAAAAAAGCTCAAGTGTTTTAGCAGGTAAGCTAATGAAAGTTGGCTGATAATTTTGTTTTATTGTGGAAGTTTTGAGGGTACAATAATAAAATAATAAAGTGGATATAGGGGAGTGATTTCAGACACAGCCCAGCTGTCTGGTTTTCCTGGAACAAATAAATAAATTGTATTATTTTCTTTTAATTGTAAATAAAGTAGAAACAATGACAGATGTTCAACACACAACTGTATTCCATTTGTCTGAGGCTTTCAAAACCTAATGGGAAAGTTTTAATCTTCCTTTTCCCATAATGTGGACAGAGAGTTTCAGGAACATATTCTAGCCTTTCATGAAGACTGAATAAAGAAACCTACTTAAGTTACAGAAGTTAGTCAAACAGAGGCCAGACTTCATCTCTCTGTGTACTTGGTTGGCCTGCCAACATATCCAGTGTGTGAGAAATACTTGTAAGTTCTCCATATGATCAGTCAGAGAACAAAACAGAATGAGACAGAAAAGCACACACCAGTGTTTTTCACTCAGCCTTTTCCTGTTTTTCTGTTGATAGATTTCTAATGAGAGACACAGATACTGAGACATACGTATGCAGGGCTAAAAATGAGAATGGGAAAGATAAAGATGCAGGGATGGGTGATTAACCAGGGGAAAGGGGAGAAGTTGCCTCATTGCCACACTTCCTGTTTCCTGGTTTGAGGTCAGAGGCCACTGGTCTGGGATTAACTGATACTAGGTGCCTAACTAATCTGTCTGGCTATGTCATTGACATGTCCGAGGAGAGCTGGTTACTGCAACACTTTCACATAATGATGTGTGAGTGTGTATGTCTGCGTTAGAGGTCCTCACAGTAATTGAGAAAACAGGAGGATGTTTTAAAAATGAGGACATCTTATGGTGCTCACAAGGGGAATGGCTAATTTTAGAGTTAGGGGTTAAGGTTAGTAGTTAGGAAATTAATGGCAGGCGGCTATGAGTTCGTGATGTGTTAGAGAGCTTTACGGTCTCATGATTGCATCACCAGAGAACGGGTTCCTGCTGACCAATCCTGACCAGGGCTGCAACTAGGGCTGTCGATACATCAGTCAAGAAGACCCAGCCAACTCAGATTTTATAATCCTTGTTATAAGAATAGATTAAGAGAAATAACTTTGAATGACTTTAGAATTGAATCTACTGTCACAGTTGAGAAATACCATGTTCTAGCAGTTCGTTGACAATGCTTTCAATCTGATCTTATCAATACTTGATGATCCACACATCTACTTTCAGCTCTGTGCCAGAGGAGTGGATGTTTTTTGCTCCATCTGCATCAAGTTGCTCCACAATGCGGCCGTAATAATGAGCCCTAATGCTCATGAAGTCATTTGTTTTGCCAAAGCACCTGTCGCTACCACCCTCTATGGGATGTATGTTGCTGTAGTAACACCACACCCACTGCTACCCGAGAGAGTCTGCATTGAGCCGTGTGGTTTCACCACAAGTTTCACTGTCTTTCCTTCCCTTTCATACACACACACACACACACACACATACACACACACTCTCAGTCTCTTCCTCCCAGCTAATGCCCGCTCTCCTCTTTTCCGTGTTTTTCAGTAAACTGTATCTCCTCTCCTCATGTGCACTCGTGTGACCCACCCATACTTTCACTCTTTGTCTCACACTCACACGTTCACACAGACAGGGCACTTGCGCCTGACTGCTTTAATCGCTGAATGGGGGAGTTTAGCAGTTAACAATAGTAGTCATGAGCTGACCCATTATTCTCACACACACACACAGAAAACGAGAGAGAGAGAGAGAGAGAGAGAGAGAGAAGGAAACTCAACACTAGAAGATAGGGTACATCATTTAATTTTAATATGTTAATATGATTGTTTTTTGCAACAACACTTTTTCTTATATTTAGTCTTGTCTATTTTCATTGTCTGTTGATAAAGTAAAATCATCATAACTCTGATGTGGGTATTTTACATGTCATGATTGGGGATTATATTATTATATTGTTATTACCTTACTTTACCTTATTTATCTGATTCTGATTCTGAAATTAATCAAACTGAAATCAATGCAAAAAAGAGAATATGTGAGATAATAATGAGTGGTATCACCTTTGGGGTAAAAGCAGTGGACTAAATGCCAAAAATATAAGCACAAAGGCAAGAAATTCACAGATTCCTGTTTCTCAAATATATAGACTTGCTGCTCTGTCTGATTTATGTCATTGCAAATTGAATATTTGTGAGTGTTGGACTGTGGTTTAAACAAATCAAGTGGTTTCAAGAAATCATTTTGAGCTCTTTGAAATAGTGATGGGCATTTTACTCTTATTTTCTCGTGTTTTGTAAATGACCGATTCAAACATAATCAACAGATTAACCAATAATAATCATTACTTTCAGAGCTATAGTATAATATAATAGTACCCCATAGCATCCATGCAATATCAGCACATTCGTACCTTGTAGTAATAGAGCTGAATTAGACAGGACTTGCATTATATTGTGTTTTATGTGTTGAATAGGAGAAGTTAAGCATAGACGTAACATAGAATTGAATGGGGAGTCCTAAAGTTGTTTAAGAGTAAGAGTTCTGCTGCAGACAATAGCACTTATGAGCTGACAGTAATGACACAGTAGCAGACTTGATGACATAGTGTTGGTCAGTTAAGCATCACTTACAGCACAAGCTGACCTTTCATTTACTAAGCTCAAACTGTGGGCAGTAAAGAGACACCAGGGAACGTTTGTGCTGTTTCAGGACAGTTGATGGAAGGTGGTGTCAGGTGTAGATGGGAGTAGAGAGGGAGACAAAGAGTAAGATGAAGGGATGAATGGATAGGACAGACAGGCAGAGAGACAGACACACAAACATACACAGGGATTATCCTTTGTGTAATCCTCAGTTTGAGGGTCAGAGTGCAGTGTAAAGGGACGGGCCTGTTCAGAATTTTCACACCAGCTCGGTGTATGTGTGTGTGTGCGTGTGTGTGTGTGAGTGTGTGTGTGAGAGAGAGAGAGAGAGAGAGAGGGAGCATGTGCATATGCATATGCATGTGTATATATCTATGAGTAGTTGAAAATGCAAACCCCATAGCCAGTGTGTTTATCAGTGATCCCATGAGTACGT